>NC_135480.1:189085959-189233459 GCF_052094955.1 Ictidomys tridecemlineatus | reverse complement strand
TTGAGTTATCAGGTAACTCAACTCCAAGGCTCAGTAAGAAATAAGTGGAGAAGAAATAGAGGCTTGTGGATTCTCCCTCCCTTGCTATTCCTGGAGAATGAACAGCATGGATGACAGTTACATTGCACAATCACAGGGTGGGGTGGACCATACAGAATTGTGTCTCTGGAATTGTGCTCCATTTTGGTCCTGAGGAAAAGGGACAGTCTTTCCAATGTAGAGGCTGGGGTGACCTCTACAGAATTGGTGGGTAAATCTGAGTGGCTTGGTGTTATGGTTTGGGTATGGCTGGTCCCCACCAAAATTCATGTTGAAATGTGATTGCTATTTGTGGTGATGTTGGGGCGGGGGATGAGATCTTTAAGAGCTGATTAGATCATTAAGAGGGATTAATGACTTGCTTTCAGGATTGAGTTTTCACTCTTGTGAGACTGGATTCGTTACTATGAGAGTAGATTGTTATAAAGTGAGGCCATACCTCGTATTTTGTCTTTTCCTGCATACTCCCACTTGCCCTTCCATGGGTGCCACCATGCTTTAATGCAGCAGGAGGCCCTCACCTGAAACCAAGCAGATGCCAGGACCATGCTCTTGGATTTGTCAGTCTCCAGAATCATGATCCAACATAAACCTTTCTATTCTTTATAAATCACCCAGTCTCAGGTATATGGTGATAGCAAGAGAAAACAGACTAAGACACCTGGGCTTGTGAGCAGATGAGGAGACAATAGGAATAGGCAGAAATTGTCCATAAAAGCTGCTCCATAGTATGGCAGAAGAGGGAAAAGTGTTCCACTCAATTGTGAAAAGACAGAGAGTTGGAGATAATATTCTGATACTTAGATATTCAATGCCAGCTGCTAGCCCCTGGCCCCTGGCCCCTGCCAGTATTAGGCAGTATTAGGAAAAATTGATCTCTGTCCTGTGAGGTACTGCCCCAGACTCCAACGTAAGATCAATGTTTAAAACCCTTTCCCCTTCATCTAAGGTGAATTATAGAGTAGAACTCCCAAAGAGCTTTCTACTTTTGATTTTTAGTGCAACCATTCAGACTTGCACTATTTTTGCTGCTTCCAATCTCAATTTGTAATCATTACAAGTTACTGTGGTTCGTGTAGGGCAGGGCCTCGATGAGAAAGGGTTTTTCTCAGAGGCCTTCTCTATCAAAAGACAGAATCTGAGCCCTTACTCTCTTCCTTGCTTTGTTTATTGCCAGGTCTGTAAACTTGTCTGGTAGCTTTACAATAATACTTTTGTTGTTTTTTTTTACATGGGTTCTTAAAGGGGAGAGTGCAGGGTCCTTTGAGCAGGTAGCACCCTGTGAACTGAGGCATTGAACTGGCTTGAGAGTCAGCTAGGTCCTGAGGTGTTCCACCACTGTCTGAGGACAGTGAGAAGGGGAACACATGAGCCCATGAGAGTGGGGAGCCACCCGTTGCCCCTGGGCTGAGCTTGCTCCCCTGCCTGGAATAATGGGGGTACTGGTCTAGCACCATGCGAAAGCTGTGCAGGGCAAGTGGCCACAGAGCCTGCTTCAAGCCCTACGTGGGCGTTACCTAATGGGGATGGGCAGCCTCTTGAAACCTGATTCCCTTGCCTTATTTGGGTAAAATTTTCTCGAATGTCTTTTCCCCAATAAACTGAAGGTTTCGGGTGTGCTTGCTGTCTTGCTTCTTCCGGCGCTGGAGCTGATCCTTGGGGTCATGGAGCCGAGCCATCCTGTCTTAGAAACATATTTGTGTGCTGTGTGGTTTCTTCACCGTTTTCTTAGTTATTGATACAGCCAGCTCCTCTGAACCCAGTTTCTATCGCCAGTCCGGCCAGCTGGTGATACATGAGCTCCCTTCTGGATCAGGATTCAAAACTGTAGGGTTGTCCAGGCATGGGGATGTGATTTCTTTTGTGTCCATAGTTTCTGTTTCTGTCAACTGTACAAAAGGCACTTCCTCATGGTCTTTCATTCCATCCTCACAATGGTTCTGTGTGGTAGGAAGGTTGGGGTTATTGGTCCCCGTTTAAGAATGGAAAAATGGGTTCAGACAGATCCATGACTTGAGTTGTAGGCCAGGTCTAGTTTTCTTGCTAAGGGCGTTTGCTGGCCCTTGAGTTAGCTACTGACTTTATACAGACTTTTTGGATCTGGAGGTTGTCAGACCTTTAAATTTCCAAACAATATGCACCTTGGTGTTGAGGCTTTCTGCTCCTGATAGTGTAAATGGGCATCAATTTATATATTTAAACTATTTCCTTTATATATAGCATATGTGTCTTTTATCTATCTTTTCATTTTAAGTTACCTTCACCCATCACTTCTAGAAGGCACAACGAACAACCAAGCAGGTTAACAGTTTTTTCTGTGATCCAAGACCCGGGATTGCAGCTGAGGGCTTGAGACCAGAACAGCAATAATGATTTCAAAGTTCCACATTACTGTGGAATAAAGTTACTTATTTGTTTATTTTTGAAACAGGGTCTTGCTGTGCTGCCCCGGCTGGTCTTTAACTTGTGAGCTCAAGTTGTCCTCCTGCCTCAATTTCCAGAGTAGCTGGGGCTAGAGCCATGGGCCACCATATCTAGCTCTAAAGTTAATTTTTAACATTGATTTTAAAGGAAGTAAAAAGGAATTCTCAGTGTTCCTTTATTATTGCTAATCTTACATTCTGATTTTCTAAGAAATTTTTTTCTGACCTATTCTAAGAGAAAATCTCTGGTCAAATCAGGTTTTCAGGACCTCTCATCTATCACACTCTCCTCGGTTAAAGCCGAGGCCTGCTTCTGGAGGGAAGGATTGACCTTTTTGTTCTCAACTGTATGGGCTGATGCCACAGTGAAGCAAATCGATGACCACAGCAGGGTGTGTTTTTGTTGCAATTAATGAATCACTTTGGTGGTGGTGGTGTGTCTCTTTATCTGTACCTCTGGGCACGACTTGGTGTTACCAGGATGGAGTTAAACTGTGTGTGGTTGTCTAACATTCTGCCTTTGCTGGTCAACATTTTCTGGACACCTTTTCATATCCATCATGACAGCATTACAAATTGGTACCATGATTTATTTAATCACACTCTATTGTACATTTAGTTTCTCCAGATGTTTACTGTCGTTATACAAGTCTGTTTGCATGTGTGCAGTTATCACTTAGGCTGAATTCCTAGAGGTGAAATTGTTGGGATGGAAACTTTGTGTATTTCATGTTGGGTTGCTCACTGCGGGAGAGATTGATGCCCATTTATGCTATCAGGAGCAGAAAGCCTCAACACCAAGGTGCATTGTTCTTCTTGATTAATTTGTTAGGTAAAAATGATGTTTTAATTTTGGGGGGCATTTTTTTTCTGAAAATTTTGCATATTGATTTGCCATTTAAAATTCTTTGTGAAAATGTTTTCTTTCTTAGGACTATACTTGGCCTGGTTATCTTTTAAGATTTGAAAAAATTCAATATCATTGTAATTTTAATTCTCATCTGTCATATTTTGTAAACAATTGTTCTAGTTTTATTTCTGGAGAGTTTAACCCTTTTTTTTCCCCTAAATAACCTTGTTATGTTATGAATTGTTACAAAAAACTTTTAAAATTTGTATAGTCAATTTTTTTCCTCCTTATGTATTTTGCTTTTGGTGCTATGGTTAGAAGGACATTCCAGTCTCAAAGTAACAAATATAATCTAGCAATTTTTAAACACATAAATCTTAAGTCTATCTGAAACTTATTTTATTTTATTTTATTTTTAAATTTTATTTATTTTTTATTAGTTGTTCAAGACAATACAATGATCTTGACATATCATACATTTGATTCACATAGGGTATGAATTCTCATTTTTCCACGTGTACAGATTGCAGGATCACATTGGTTTATACAGCCATGTGTATACATACAGCAATCCTAGTGTCAGTTGTATTCTGCTGCCCTCCCTATCCCCCCTCCCCTCCCCTACCCTCCCATCCCTATTCTCCACCCATACTACTGTGACACTTATCTCTCTTTCTCTTTTTTCCCCTTCCCTTCCCCCTCACACCATCGTATATGTATTTTGTGAACCCATGAGGGTCTCCTTCCATCTTCCGTGCATTTCCCCTTCTCCCTCCCTTTCCCTCCCTCCTCTTTTCCTTATTTCGTGGTAATCTTCTTCTCATGCTCTTCCTTCCTACTTTGTTTTGAGTCACGTCCCTTATATCAGCGAAGACATTTGGCATTTGTTTTTTAGGGATTGGCTAACTTCGCTTAGCATAATTTGCTCTAGTGCCATCCATTTCCCTGCAAATGCCATGATTTTGTTATTTTTTACTGCTAAGTAATATTCTATTGTGTATAAATGCCACAATTTCTTAATCCATTCTGAAATTTATTTTAGTATAGGTGTGAGGTTTCTGGGGTTGGGGCTGGGGTGTCTTTTTGTTGTTGTTGTTGCTAAGTGGTTTAGCCAGCTATCCTTTTAATATGCATTGACCATTTTGCCTCCTGTGTCTTGAAATCATATACAAATATCTATTTTTGAATCTCCTTGTTTGTTTTACTGACCTACTTCTGTGCCAATACTACCTGCTATAACTTTAAAATAGTTTTTTAATATTAAGTAAAAGTTACTATTTTTCTAATAATTATCAGTATTTTAAGCATGTATTACCTATTTATTCATGTATACTTATTGCATATATAAGTTAAAGAATTTAGTCAAGTTTCCTCCCAAGTCTTATTTTTTGGGGGGAAGATGTGTTAAATACCCAGAACATGATATGTGTTTCCATGTAAAGTTTTCCTTTGTGTTCCTGCCTATAATATTTCAGTTTTCAATGCACAAAGTCATTCATGCCTATGTTTTGTTGGATATGTCTAGATTTATATTTTATATATATAAAACATATATTTTATATAAAATATAAATAAGTAATAAAATTTATATATAAATATATTTATATATGAAGTATATATAAATATATTTATATATTTTTATTATTTTTATTTATTTATTTATTTATATATTATTATGTCTAGTTTCTATTTTGTTTTCCTGAACTCCAGTCCCTCCCTCAGCCCCTGCTCCTGAGAGTGCATGCCACAGCCTCTTCCTGCTGCTATGAGTTGGGTCTTCTGCTTGGACAGTCTGCTTTCTTTGGGAAAAGCCACATCAAGAGGACTCCTCCATCCAAGCAGAGGATTGCCTGGCCATCATGGGTAGCTCTAGCTGTCGACTGCCACCCATTGGACCCATTGTCCAGTTGGTGGGTAGGTCACATGCTTCTTGTTTTGCCCTGCCGCTGGGATGACAGCCTCAGCCTCTTGACCGTTGGGTTTCTTATTCTTGGAACCAGATGCAGGCCACTTGTCCTCTGAAACCTTAGGACACAAGCTGAATTCTCGGAGTGGAGGTCCTGATGTTCCCCTTCATGGGTGTGTGCTGGGGAAGACCCTCTCGCCTTTACCATTGGCATGAGATGCAAATGCTCAGCACACCAACCGCTTTCTCTAAAAACACTTCTTTTCCCCTTTTCCATTTAAACCACTTTATATGCCTGAGAAGTATTATGCTGAGGGTCAGAAGACAACCTCGAAATCCTCATTTTAGAATATGGTGGTTCTTGCAACTGATTATTTTTCTTTTCTTAGTTTTTTTTTTTTTTTTGTCAAACCAATGCAAAAGAGTCCAACTGGAGATCAAAGGACATGAAAATACACTGCAGAGAATAAGAAATGTACTTGATTCCTAATCCTAAAAAAAAGATGCTCAGCTTTACTTTAAAGAGAAATGCAAGTTATACAATGTGTCAAATGCATTATACTGTTATGTACAACTGATTAGAACAAATTTTTAAAATATAAAAAAAGGAAAATGAAAATTAGTGAGATATTTTCTCAATTATCAAATTTGGAGAAACCTAGGTTTGATAACACACACCTTTTTGAGATGGTGGGGAAACAGGTATTCAAACATTGGAAGCACAAAGTGGTAAAGCTCTATGAAAGGGAATATTTACGTAATTCCAGAAGTTTTGGTCCTTTACTCCAGAAGTCTCCCTTCTGCGATTTATCCTTTGGACTCACCTTTATATGTTCAAAATGGCACCTGTACGAGGAAAGTGCAAATTAGTAAAAACCTTGTACAGGTGTCATTTTGAACATATGAAGGTGAGTCCATAGAATTATGATAACTTGGAAACACCCGAAATGCTCTCAGGAGGAAATACAAGGTGGAATACTATGCAGTTGTAGAATGAAAAGGAATGAGGAAGAACTATGAATTGATACAGAGACGATCTTTAAGATACATTGTTTTGACGAGAAAATCAAGATGCATAACAGTAATATGATATGCTATCTTTTGTGTAAGAAAGAGGATGAATAGAAGTATTTATTCAATTTTACATAAACACTAGAATAATAATGAAAAACTAATGCAAATGGTTATAAGTGGGATAAGGGAAAATAGGACAGAGGTATGGTGAGAGTAAGGCTTTTCAGGGTCTGTCCTTTATTTAAACATGTAAGTATGTTGCTATTCAAAAACAAAATTTCATTAGGTAAAAGTATCATCTTTAATATTCTGTAATACATAGGATGAACCGACATTTGATGGGTACTGCTTTATTCCTTCTTAGTCTAAACCCATGCACAAGATTTGGATTAGTTCTTCATTCCAGAATCAGTGGAATGATCAGAGCTGCCTTTAGGATTTCTGGAAACCCAGTGAGGAGATAGAGGTTGGTGTTTTACATTCTCATGATCAACGTTAGAGACTAGTTTCTGCTTCCTAGGATTCAGGTCAGCTGCGGGATCAATCTCTTCTTGTGTGGTTCTCATTCTACCTGCACAGACCCACCTGTAGAATGAAGCTCCTTTTCTTGTTTTTTTTTCTCAAAATCTTGCTAAGGACTCTTTGCATTTAAATTATATGAATGGGAAGCATTTTCATTTCCAGCTGATACCATAGCACTACAGATTTAGTGGCATAGAATCACACAATTTATTATCTTACGGTTCTGGAAGTCGGAAGTTTCACTGGGCTAAAGTGGAGGTGCTGGCAGGACTCCACTCCTCCTGGAGGCTCTGGGGTGGATGCATTTCTTTGCCTTTTCCAGCTTCTAGAGGCTGAGGGCTTTCTTTGGCTGAGGGCCTTTCCTCCATCTCCAAAATCAATGGCCTGGCATCTTTACATCTCTTACTCTGACACTCCTACCCCTCTTTCACTCCTAAGGATCCTGGAAAACCCAGGATGATCTCCTTGTCTCAGGATCTCACATGTACAACATTCCTGTTGCCAAGAAAGGTAAAATGTTCACCAACTCCAAAGGATTAAAATGAGGGACTTTATTCTGCCTACTACAGAGTATTATATGTCAAGAATAAAAACAATTTAAAGTGAATGTTAGCTGTCCTCATCCCTTAAGGTTTTCTTTCTCTTCTGTTATGGTTTAGCTATGAGGTGTCCCCCAAAAGCTCATATTTGAGACAATGTGAAAGTGTTTAGAGGGGAAGTGATTGGGTTACGGGAGCCTTAACCTAATCAGTGAGTTAATCCCCTGATAGGGATTACCTGAGTGGTAAGTGTAGACTGGTAGGGTGTGGCTGGAGGAGGTGGGTCCTAGGGGGCGTGCCTTTGGGGTATATATTTTGTATCTGGGGAGTGGCACGCTCTCTGCTTCCTGGTGTGATGTCTTGAGCCGCTTTCCTCCACCATACTCTTCTGCCATGATGTTCAGCCTCACCTTGAACCCTGAGGAATGAAGCTGGCCGTCTATGGACTGAGACCTCTTAAACCATGAGCCCCAGAATCAACTTTTCCTCCTTTAAAATTCTTGTCAGGTCTTTTGATCTCAGCAGTGAAAAAGCTGATCCAAACAACCTTCTTTCTGCCTTCCATCTTCTTTCTTTATTGTACCTCTAGATTCCTGGGATGCAGAAAGATTTAGCTAGAAATCCTAAGCATCCACCTTTATCCAAGTAATTTATCAAACTATTTTTTCAATAAAAATAGTTTCCTTCTTAAGAATAATTTGGTTTCTGGGTTCTAATTTAAACCCTCTGGAACTTCTAGGAATTTCCCAAAGTTGCTGTTTATTGAGTGCATTGTTTTCTTGATGCATAGTGAGATTCAGATTTCTTAAAATATTTTTATGCATCTTTGGTAATGAGATTTTTAGGGAACAACTAGAAAGTCGGTGAAATATTTGTTAGAAAATTAAGAGAAAAAGAACATTTGCTTATAACCGTGCATCCAATTTCTCTTGCTGTGTAATAAATTACTAAAATTAGTGGCTTAAGATGACGTACGTTTATTATCTCCTAGTTTTATGAGTAAGGAATTCAGTCCTGGTTAAGTTATGGCCCCCGCTCAGGGGATCACAATTTGCAATCAGGATATTGCCTGGGCTGCATCTTCATCTGGATGGTTAACTATGGAAGACTTCCCTTCCATGCGTATTCGGGTTTGTTATGGTTTGAACCTGGAATGATCCCTAAAAACTCATGGGTCAGGCCATGCAACAATGTTCACAGGTGAAAAATGGGACTATAAGGGCTCTGACCTCATGGGTGTATGGATCCATTTGATGGACTAATAATTTTAGTTTTAGTTTTAGGCAGGTGGGGCAGAGGTGGAGGAAGTAGGTCACTGGGGTCACATCCTGGAAGGCTTTATTTTCTTTTGAGCTCCTTCCTCTTTTTCTCTCTCCCCTACCTGGCTGCCATGAACTGAGTAGCTTTCCTCTGCGGGGCCCTTCCACCATGATGTCTCTGCCGTGGAGCAAGCCAGCCATGAGCCTGTGAGCCTATGAACAAGGCTTTCCTGCTCTAAGGTGTTCTTGTCAGGTATTTTGGTTACAGTGATGAAAAGCTAACAGAAGGCTGTCGGCAGGATTCTTTTCCTTGTGCTTGTACATCTGGGGCCCCCAACATTTTGCTGGCTATAAACTGGAGGCTCTTCTCACGTCCTTGATGCCACTACAGTTCCTAGAAGCCATCTGCAGGTGGGCTTCCTTAATACCACTGCCTCACTCACCAGGTACTCCAGGAGAATCGCTGACTGTAGGGAGAGCCTGGTCCCCTTCTAAAAGGTTTCATCGGAGTAAATCAGGCCCAACTGTATTTCCTGTTGATCTCACTAAAAATCAGTTAATTTAGCACCTTAATCACATATGCACAAACCCTTCGACTTTGCCATTTTCTATTGATTAGAAGCAAATCACATTCAAGGGAAAGTGATTGCGCACAGGCTGTGGACACCAGGGGGCCAGGAATTGTGAAGGTCATCTTAGAATTCTGCCTATGAGTTGCTGAAGAGAAAATTAATTATAAACTTTAAATTCTACTAGGATACTTCTTGGGTACTTTGGCCAGATTCGCTTGACTTTATAGCAAAAGCCTGGGACATAATTATGTGTTTTTTTTCTTCCTAAGGAGAAATTGCAAAGCTGAAAGGAGAAAATGGCCAATGGCCATTACCTACTGGGTGTCTAAAGTGACTTTCTCATCTTTAACCAGATACATTCATGTGAATGTCACAGTGGTTCAGGGAAGGAAAGGACACCTGATTCTTTGGGTCCATGTTTGTGTGTCCCTTACTCTTTAAGTTAGCCGGATTCAGCATCTTTGAGTTTGGCCTGCCTGTCTCTGCTGAACTGAGGAGAGCTTAGCATGTAGACTTGAGGTGTTGTCTCTGCCATTGTCCTTGGGAGTGGCCATCTGGAGTGTTGGTGGACTTGGCAAGTAGGGCAACATTCACCAGATTCTAAGCTTTCAGAGGGTTAGTGAGAACCCAGGCACCAGTGCCGGAGAGCACAAAGGCCCTCCTTAGCTCCCAGCACCCTTCCTAGCCAAGGTCTTCCCAGTAGTTGTGTACAGGGAAGATAGACTGGGACTGTGGGTGGGGAAGGTAAGCACCAATAGCTTTTGGCTATAGTGACTTCCTCTGTCCAAGAGCACTCTGCCTTCCTGTGAAGAGCAGGCCTAAAGAATTGAAAGGGGGCTCAGTTCCAAGGACCAGAGGGAACATGAGTTGTCTTAGGATGATCACCTGGCTTGAAATGTCACAAACACCAGAATTGGTGAGCCACAGAGAGCCCCAGTGCCCTGGTGATTTGCACCAGCCTCTCTACCAGGCTGCTTTCTACCTAAAAGAAATGGCAGTACCCACAAAGGGACTGTCATTATGGAATCTAGGAAGGAGAAGCCAGAGGACAGTGTCTGGAGAGTGCTATTCCTGCATTTGACAAGGAAGATGGTGCCCAGGTCCCCGAATTTACATTCGGCTAGAGAATGTAAATGTCCACGATGCATGTAGCTTTATAAAGGAGAGGGTATATAAGGTGTCAGATTCAAAGATTCCAACCTAAGTCCCTCCTACTTGCTTTCAAGGATGCAAAGCAGCTTTCTGAATCTAACTTGGCTTCCTGCAATCTACATTCATGAACATTCTTACTGGATTTCCTGTGGAAAATGAACACACAGTTATCTGGCCTGAATGTCCATCTGAGTTTCGTACATCTAAAATAATTCCCTGGATTAAACAGACTGGCAGAACCTCAAAGCCCCCAAAGGACCAGACCCCATGCTGACCTTTAGAAACCAGTCTTACGTATCTTTCTGTAATCCATCTCTAGCACCAGTTACATTCTTTCACTTTGTCTCATCTCTGCAGCCAATCCACTGGTTTCCTCTCCTCCAACCCACAGGTTGCTTCTGCCCTGTCTCAGACCCCTGTAGTCTTCTATAGGGATGCCACTCATAGCTGAATGCTCTCCATACTGGAGATCTGGCTGGTAGAGCATGTGACTATCAATAAGACCAAGGCTTGTCAGTGGGTCAGATAAAAGAAACATAAATCTCCATCCGGAGGGAAAGAGGCAGTCTGCCTTTGGTGGGAGTGACACATGCTGCAGACAGCCTTGGGCCATTGATCATGAGCTTTGGAGGGCTGCTGATGTGTGTTGGAAGGCTGACTGTTTGTCTTGGAGGGCTAACTGTGTTTATTCTACACTTGGCTTGCGACTATGGTCTGCATTGATCACATTGCATACTTAACTTTCTAAGGCTGACCAGACAGGTCAGGGTCCTCAACCCCTGTCTGCAACTGGGTTGCCAACCTACCTACCTCAGTTAACTTTCTCAGGTCATTGCCCTTAATTCCCGGGGCAGGTCATCACCAGTTTTCTGAAAAGATATGGTTGGCATTCCTTCTAATCTGCTGCTGCATGTTAGTCTAAATTTGGGGAAACTCTGATAAATATTTTCATACCGTTTTACCACATTTACTACACAGACATCTGCTTTGCATGATTTCTTGCTTGGTCAACCACTGTGCTGCTTTCTGGCAAAATGGAACAAAAATAAATACCTTGAACTGAACAATAGGAAAGAGAACTTATTTTGAATAGGTACTTTCCAAGTGAAATGAGAACCTGAGACTGAGCCTAAAGGAGACAATGCTTAGCTAAACTAAACTTTTTAAGTGTTTTCCAGTTGAAAAGCGCCAAAATTCTCTGATCTCAGTGAATTCTCAATCTAGTCCAGAGGAGATGCCTCAGGAACCCCATTATGAGGTGGCAAAGATCACTATAGTCAAACAATTGTTTTTTTATAAGATACCTACTGAATACTTATAGTGAAAGGAAATTTGCTTTTTAAAAAATATTTATTTTTTAGTTATAGTTGGACACAATGTCTCTATTTTTTAAAATTTTTATGTGGTGCTGAGGATCGAACTCAGGGCCTTGCAAGTGCGAGGCGAGCACTCTACCACTGAGCCACAATACCAGCCCCGGAAATTTGCTTTTTTAATCATCCAAAACACAAAGGGGTGGGATTTGATGCGCAGTAAAAGAAATCATAACTTATTTTGAATTCTATTGTATTTTGGTAATGCTCCTAAGCTCTCCGTATTTATGCCATGTACTCTGAGACCAAAGTGTATAGATTTAAAAAAAAAAAATTTTCCCCGGGAATAAGCTTATTGAATAATCATAGGTTTTTCATCTTTTCTTTTTGTTCAAATGACTTAGAATTAATCATTGGGAGCAAACTAAATGGGAAAGTTTACCACACAGAAGAATTACATATCAGTCCCTTTTTTTCTTTTCAAACTGCTACGTCCCTGAATGTGCTTGTCCTGATAGTTTGTGGTTGCTGAGTCTATACCCGAGCTTCCTAGTAGAGTCCGCCTGTCACTTGGAGAAGTACTTTGCTGGCAGTCTTCCTTTATACTGTCAGGAATATTTTCTTTTGAAATTGATTTTTTTTTTTTAATTCTTGTGGTGCTATGGATGGAACTCAGGGCCACATGCAAACTAGGCAAGTGCTCTACCACTGAGCTACACTCCCAGCCTTATCCTGCCAAGTGTAAAATCTTGGTGGCAACTTCAGATTCATGGGGAAAATAGGTTATTAGAGAAGTGTGAAAATAAATGTCTAACCACTTTGGAAAAATTGGTTTTCAATAAATACAGTTGACGAACAGTGAGTAAGCTCCATAAAATTCTTGCACATCAATAAGTAAAACTGTACTATCTTCCTGCTGGAGAAAAAGTGATCATATAATTCACAGCAATCTATTGATATTTTCCTTGGAAGCTGTATTTTTCCTAGTTTTATTGAGGTAGGATTGACAAATAGAACTAGTATATATTTAGGGTATTCAATGAGCTGATTTGAGACATATATTCATGATGAAATGATTACTAAATCAAGCTAACATACATCACCCATCACCTCACAGAGGTTATGAAAAATAGTTACCTCTTTTTTTTTAATGTGTGGTGAGAATACTGAAGATCTAATCTCATAGCAAACTTCAAGAAAACACTGTATTATGACTAATATCTCTAGTTACCATATGGTACACAGAGCTCTAGAATGTATTCATTTTTTAACTGAAGTTTGTGATCTTTGATCAACATCTCCCACTCCCTGACCCCTGGCAACCACCCTTCCTCCCTGTTTCTATGAGTTCAGCTCTTTTAGAATCTACATACAAGTGAGATAATGCATAATGCAGTACATCCCACTCTATGTCTAGCTTATTTTACTTAGCATAATGTCCTCCAGGTTAATCGATGTTGGATGGCAGGGTTTCCTTCCCTTTTTTTTAAGGTTTTTTTTTCTTTTCATTGTTGGTTGTTCAAAACATTACATAGTTCTTGATATATCATATTTCACACTTTGATTCAAGTGGGTTATGAACTCCCATTTTTACCCCATATACAGATTGCAGAATCACATCAGTTACACTTCCATGGATTTACATATTGCCATACTAGTGTCTGTTGTATTCTGCTGCCTTTCCTATACTCTACTATCCCCACTCCCCTCCCCTCCCCTCCACTCTCCTCTCTCTACCCCCTCTACTGTAATTCATTTCTCCCCTTGTATTATTTTTCCCTTTCCCCTCACTTCCTCTTTTTTAAGGTTTTAATATTTCAGCGTGTGTGTATGTATGTGTGTGTACACCTGTGTGATTATCTGACGTCATTCATTTGTCTGTTGATGGGCACTAGGGTCATTTCCAGGTCTTGCCTGTTATGAATAGTGCTGCGATGAACATGGGAGTGCAGATGTCTCTTTGTCATACTGATTTCCTTTCCTTTGAACATGTACCAAGAAGTAGGACTGCTGGTTTATGCTTAGTTCTATTTAATTTTTTTTTTTTTAGGGAACTTCCATAATGTTTTCTATAATGAATTCACTAAATTTACATTCTCACCAACAGCGAAAAAAGGCTTCTCTTTTTTCTGTCAATGTCAATCTTTGCCAATGCTTCTTTTGGGGGTTTTGGATAATAGCCATGCTGACAGGTGTGAGGGGACATCTCATCATGATTCTGATTTGCATTTCCCTGATGATTAGTGATGTCAAATACTATTTCATTTACCAACTAGTCATTTGTATGTCTTTTATGAAAAAAAAAATCTATTGAGATCTTTTTCCCATTAAAAAAAATCAGGCTTTTTTCTGAGTTCCTTATGTATAATATTTTGGATATTAACCCAATGGAATATATGGTTTGCATATATTTTCTTCCACTCTGTAGGTGGCCTTTTCATTTTGTTGTTTGTTATGCAGAAACTTTTTAGTTTGATGTAGTCCCATTTGTTCATTTTTGCTTCTGTTCCCTGTGTTTGGGGCATCATAGCTGTGCTTTAATATTTCTTCCACCCACAAAAGTGAAGCAACAAGCTGAGTGTCGTGCTGCTTTCCTGGAATCCTAGCGTCCGGGGAGGTTGAGTCAGTAGGATCACAAGTTCAAAGCCAACCTCACAATTTAGCAAGGCCCTAAGCAACTCTGCGAGACCCTTTCTCTAAGTAAAAAATATAAAAAAGGCTGGGGATGTGGCTCAGCGGTTAAGCACACCTGGGTTCAATCCCTGGTACCAGAAAAAAAAAAAAAAAAGACGCCACAAATGAAAAACATGAGGACAGTAGAGTAGAAAGCCCTAGAAGTCAGATGGTTGACCAAAGTTTTTACTATTAAAAGGACATATGTAGCCAGGAGTGGTGGCACATGCCTATAATCCCAGCCACTGAGAAGCCACTTGCAGGAAGAGCTCAAGTTTCAGAGCAGCCTGGGCATTTCTTAGGCCCTGGGTTTAATCCCTGGTACTGCAAACAAAACCAAACCAACAGATGTGATTTTCATCCTTGTTAACACTCATGTGTCTTCAAGACTTCTCTTAATATATAGATATGTATATTTTTTATTGCCTGATATTCCTATTCTTTACTTGATGGTTTCCAATTAACCACACCTCTATGAGTCCTGTTTCTTAAACCCTAAGGATGATTAGCTGCATGTCCTACAGACACATGCTCTATTGGAAATTTCCCAGTACAGTTCCCAAAGAATGAGACTAGAAGTGTGAAATTTAGTCCTTTCTGTTTTAATTTCACGTTTATTATTTGCAAATTGGACTCTTGAATAACTGAAGTTGGGGCATTTCCTTTAATTCTAACCCTGAATTTCCCATAATTGAGGAATCCGTCCCTCCTTTATTTCACAACCCCCATCAATGTCCTACTCAGCTCCTCTGGTGAGGGAGTTGTTATGTATGCAGTGGTTCAGAGTAACAAGCATAACAGAGAATAACATAGTAGAGAATAACAAGAATAACAGAGAATTGGCACAGAGGCCAGCAAAGCCAACACAGGTGGGGTCTGAATTGAACTTAAAGATTAGTAGGGTTTTGTTAGGCAAAGAACAGGAGGGAAATTCCAAGAATTGCCTCTGTGCTGCGCCCACATGCACTAGAACAGAAACAAAGGAGTGTGGAGGAGAACCAGCTGCAATATCTGTCACCCCACTGATGGCCAGGGTTGTTTTCACTGATCTGGCTGGCTAGGTGGGTGTCCCCCTCCTCCCTCACAGCTCCATGTGCATCCCCTTCCAAAGCTTTGCAATCAGAGGATGACCTTCCCCATAGAGGAGGAGTGTTCTTAGGTCAAAGATATAGGGGTAGCTGCACTCTCCTGCTGGAACCTCCAAACAAGCTCTCAAGAATGTGAACAAAGGCATTGAAACTGCAAGAAAAATCAATATTAACTATTGAAGTAGAGGGACCAGAGAGGGATATCTAATATAAGGGAGATGTGGTGGAAGTAAAAATAAACAATTTGATGGTGCATTGGGTTGACTGAGTATTGGAACAGTGCAAGGAAATAGGTAAAAGAAGGGGAAGATTTGCTTATTAAGTCTTTCAAAGTAACATTTAAAAAGAGAACATCTAGACCAGTTGTGACTCTCATGTAACAAGGATTTAGAGGCCACTTTGCTCTGACTCAGTTACTCTGGATTCCAGGAACAACAGGTTTGATTGACAAACATCTTGTGATGATTCAAAACTAGCCCCACCCCATCCCCAACGTAGCAGCAACTTTTTTTACAGCTACCAACAATGTCCTGCCCTACCTGGCGGATCCTGAGATAATGAGCAACCACATCACGGTGAGACCAGGACTGCTTGACTGCACATGCTTCTGGTCCCCCAGGTCTTCATAATCTGGGAGCTCATGCCAGTACTCTCAAAGACAGGACTGGAAACACTGGTCCCCTTGTCTTCCTGGTATAGCTATACTGATTAAAATTCCTTTCCTGCTTTTCACCATTATTTTTTCCATTTGGTTTTTTGGGGTGAAATGCCAGACCTGATTTTCTGGAATCCTGAGAGTTGGGCCTAGGACTCTGGCCTAGGACTCTAGTAACATAATGAGATTTAATCTCCCCCAAATGTTAGATATTCATCTAAATTATATTTGTTACTTTAAGTAGTTATTATGAAAGACTAAACACTTATTCCAGTGGTACTATTTGGTATTGAAAATAAAAATCTTGCCAAATGTGGTGGGCATGCCTGTAATCCCAGTGGCTTGGAATGTAGAGGCAGGTGGATTGAGAGTTCAAAGCCAGCCACAGCAATTTAGTGAGACCATAAGCAATTTAGCAAGAACTTGTCTTTAAACAAAAGGTAAAAAAGGCTGGGGATGTGGCTCAGTGGTGAAGCACCCTTGGGTTTAATTCCTGGTACCAAAAAAAAAAAAAAAATCTTCAGAAGTCCCCTTTGTTAATTGCCTTTAGAATATGTTTATGAACTATGAAAGAGCATCAGTCTTATGAACTAAGTTTTCTCTGTCTCTATTTCTATATATGAAAACATATGTATATCTAAAATATATATGTTATTAAAACTTAGCCAGTTGTACATTTCTTTTATAAACTGGAGTATGTGGCAAATAGCTTTTGCCTAAAAAAAAAAAAAAAAAAAAAAAAAAAAAGTACAACTAAAAAGAATGCTACTTGGGGACTCAGAATACAAAAGAAGGAAAAGAGAAAGAAGGAAAAAAAAGAAAGCTGCTGAGGCCCCGACAGGATTCTAACATTTTGAGCAGCCCTAGCACAGGAGCCAATGTTGAGTCTCCACAGGAGACTGTTGGCACAGAGTCCATATTCCATGTAGATCTGCATTCTGGGGATGTTTTGTCATTGTGGCTAGAAAAGTTGTTTTGTAAGATTTTATGGTCCACTGTGGTGTCTGGTTGTTGTCCTCTAATGCAGTTACTCATAATCAGAACCTTTCCCTAAATTGTCCACAAAGACCCAACCGTAGTGTGTAGGGAAGGGTGAATTTCTAATACCATCAAATCCCAAGACAGACAAATTAGTAGCAGAATCTAAAGAGGACTGGACTTCACCACATAGCATATTCTGGCTTTGTTTCACAAAAACAGTGCCCGTGCCAGGCATAGTGGTCCATGCCTATAATCCCAGTGACTCAGGAGGCTGAGGCAGAATTGCAAGTTCAAGGCTAGCCTCAGAAATTCAGTGAGACATGTCTCAATATATATATATATATATATATATATATATATATTTGAAGTAAGGATTGGGGATATAGCTCAGTGCAAGAGCACCCCTGGCTTCAATCCCCAGTACCAAAAACACCACCACTATCACCTAGGGCCCTTTTGCAAAGGAAGGAAAATCCTTTCCTATGATCAGAAAATAGGCAACCATGCTTCTCTATACACTGATTGCACTCTGGGGTACAGACAAAACATGTCCCCTCCATGACCATATTCAAGGGGGCTATGGTTTGTGCAGTATCTTTGTGTTAATTGGCAAGAATCCTTCTTTCTTTGCTCTAGAATAGTTTAAACAGGATAGAAATGATCTCTAGTTTTCAAATTGTGTCAGCCCAGAATTGCTTAATGCTCCTTGTGATGGTGAAGTAAGCTTTGCCTCCAGACACCATCCCAATCTGATAAAAGATGATGGAGAAGACATGGTGTGTTTGTTAAGGCAGTATCTCTTGCAACACCACATTGGGTCAGTGGCTTCCAAGGGGGAGTGTTTTTTATTTTTCCAGAGTTTTCCCATGCCCAGCATGCCTATTGATGGGACCCTTTGGAATTATTCCATGTAGGAACTGTATCATTTTACCGTGCTTATGCACTAGAGATTTGAGTTAGATCATGGGACTCTTGGTTGTTTTCAAATGACACTATATACAGTTGACTTAATCAGAAAGTGTAGTATAATGTTGGGAGCTTTGTTAGCTATAGAACAAAGTCATTTTCTTAATTTTCAGTTCTTTCTCTCCTTTTGAAAAGGGGATCTTGCTATGTTGCTCAGGCTAGTCAAACTCCTGGGCTCAAACAATTCTGACTTAGCCTGACTTGGGATTACAGGTGGGTGCCACCATACCCAGATATTTTCAGTACTTTATGTTCATTTCTTTTGTGTGGGCACAGTGTTTGGAGTTAACATGAATTTACGCTATCATTTTTTTTATAAGCCTTCACATATTTTTCCATAGTGCATGAGCAAATAATTTAAACAATCACTTGGGAAAGTAAGTAATGTAAAGAACTTAAAATATTTTGAAAATATCCCTGCCAGATACTCTATGGTTTATTAAAATAAACCATAAAGTCACAATAATTAAATTGGTACTGCTAATGAAACAAATTAAAGTCCAGAAACATATCCAGAGCAAACTCTGGTGTCAGTGTTATTATGGAGGCCTAAATTCTGGCCCCAGTCAGGTGTGGTGGCATATGCTTTTAATCCCAGCAACTCAGAAAGCTGAGGCAGAAGGATCACAAGTTTGAGGCCAGCCTCGGCAATTTGGCAAGGCCCTAAGCAACTTAGAGAGAGCCTGTCTCAAAATAAAAAATAAAAAGGGTTGGGGATGTGGTTCAAGGGTAAAGCACTTTAGAGTTCAATACCGAGTACCAAAAATATAAAATAAAATGATAAATTTTGGTTCCACTGTGGGCATGGGGAGGCTACATAGGAGGAGACTCATATTAAGCAGAAGACTCTAAATTGTGTTTCAGTTATTGCAAATTACTAACAACCCTCAACCCTAGTTCTTGGCAGAAACTAATATCCATTCTTTCTGGAGGAAAGCATCTTCAATTTAGGTATTTAGAATACCCACTGATTATTATGAACTGATTTTCAAAGATCATCAAATATTCAAGGAAAAAAGTTACTATGACTGAGATATAGCTGAATCTACAATTATGTGGAGTCTCTAGGGATTTCACATATTGAATTATTAGACACAGGATATAAAAGAACTATGCATGGAACATTTATAGAATATTTATTTTACATAAAATAAATCAGAGATCATTCACTATGACTGGAAGGTTTAAAAATAACTAAATTGAGATATCTCCCAGATATACTTCTAAGTGAAAAATATTAATTAAAACATGCAGTATGCTAATTTTGTATAAGAAAGAGAATAAGAACACATATATGTGATATGCTAATTTTTTTGTAAGAAAAAGAGAATAAGAACATATATATGTGTTTACCTTCATATAGAAACACTGAAAGAATACATAAGAAGCTTACAGAAATGATTCAGCTCTAGAAAGTAGATGATGGAGTAGGAATAGAACTCAATGTGTACCTTTTAATATCAATTTGATTTTTGAATTATGTGGCTTTAATTTTTAAAAACTAAAATAAAAACAGAGTCAAATAGAATTTTTAGAGATGGAACACATACTTTTTTTTTTAAAGTGGATGAACTAAAAAGGATATTAGTTACAAATGAAGAGAGAATTAGCCAAACAGGAAGACAGAGCTAAAGAAGTTTCTCAGAATGAAGCACAGACAGAAAAGGTTTTGAAAAATATAAAAGAGAGATTCAGATGTGGAGGATAGAATGTATGAAAGTGTGAAATGCATATAATAAGAATATCAAAAAGAGTAGGGAGTATAGAATAAGAACATATTTATGAAGATATATTTGAAAGATATTTTAGATTTAGGTGTTTATTTGTTTTTACATAACACAAACAATTGATTTTCTTTTTCATTGTATACAAATGTAGTACAACTTTTCATTTCTCTGGTTGTACATGATGTAGAGTTGCACCATTTATGCAATCATATATGTACCTTCAGTTATGAAGTTCATCTCATTCTACCATCTTACCTATCTCCATGCCCCCTCCCTTATGGATCAGCATCCACTTACCATAGAGAACATTTGGCCTTTGGGGTTTTTTGTGGATTGGCTTACTTTGCTTAGCATGATATTCTCCAGTTCCATACATTTACCTGTAAATGCCATAATTTTATTCTCTTTTAATGCTGAGTAATATTCCATTGTGTATATATGCCAGTTTCTTTATCCAATCATCTATTGAAGGGTATCTAGGTTGGTTCCACAGTTTAGCTATTGTGAATTCAGCTGCTATGAACATTGATGTGGCTGCATCTACTATAGTATGCTGATTTTAAGTCCTCTGGGTATAGACCAAGGAGTGGGATAGCTGGGTCGAATAGTAGTTCTAATCCCAGTTTTCTAAGGAATCTCGATACTGCTTTCCAGAATGGTTACACCAATTTGCAGTGCCACCAGCAATGTATGAGCGTGCCTTTTCCCCTAAGATTTAGGCATCTATAAAGTCCTGTGTAGATCTCTACTGTAGTGGCACCCCTTTTTCAACAGAAAAGTCTTAACTGGGCTTCTCCAGAAATCTTCACCATGGCTGATTTTAGGACTGTCAGCAAAACAGTCTGTACAGAAGAGTTCAATGTAGATAAACTTCCTATTTTTGTGTTAACTTGTCTTTCTTGGCTGCTACTAACCTGGAAGAAATCAGCACTCCAGGTGCTAGATACCATTTACTAGTTTTTCACAAACATTTATCCAGTATAGTAGTTTGTAGAAATGTGCAAACAAGGCCTCTGGCTTTGAGCTGGGCTTCATAGAGATGTCTACATTTCTAAGATAATAGAAGTTACCAATTGGGCTCCATGGTAACAGCTGATAGGGGGAGGAAAGAAAGGGGAGAAGTTCTCACCTTCTCAGGTGTTGTCCTTAAAGGGTTAACTTGCCCAGAACAGTGAAAGAAAAAGCTGCTTTATGTGAACTTCTACAGACTGTGAACTTCTGAGCCCCTCCCCCTACGTGTTGGGTATAAAATTCTGAAACTCCCTGAACTCAGGATTCAGGGGATTGGTTGATTACAGCAAAAGCTGTGCCCTCTGAACCTGTCTGCAGCCAAATAAAACTGATTCCTACTATCTTTGGTGCCTTGCCTTGTCTGTCCCTATGACACTACTAGTGTACAAGTGAGTGTTTAAACTTTAGTAGTGATGAAGATGTATTTGAAAGTGTGAAAAATTATGTGAAGAGTCTGCACCCTGAATAGATGAACGATTATGGGGCAGAAAGACAGGCTATGAAATGTACTGAGATGATGAATGTCCCAGAGGGCACCTGATGGCATTGAAGAGGGGGTGTGAGGCTTGAAGGAGTCTGGGTGATGGAAATGGTTTAAATGGTGGTGGCAGACGGTGAAGAGAAAGCAAGCGTAAGCCAGGATACTGATGGGAGATGGATTTTCCAGATCTGGGGGAATCTGGAAAGTTAAAACAAAAAACCCAATAGTTTGTACCATGTTTACTCAGTGTATTCTCAGGTTATTTTTTTCTTATTGGAGAAAGATAAGAGAGAGAGAGAGAGAGAGGAGTCCTATTTTGAAGGAGAGAGTTTCCCAGATTAAGGAACAGAATCAAGAATTAAGATTCTGAACAGTACAGCTCTAAGTGAAAGCATGTGTATTTTATTAATGCCAAAGCTTTCTACTGTTTTCTTACATAGCAGATACTGACAGGACATTTCTCTGGGTCTCTTAGACAATTTAAATCGAATATAACTACATAATGATTCTGACCTGTTGAATGCTTACGTGTGCTAGGCCTGGAGCTAAGTACTTTATAAACAACCCATGTGGTAGGTATTTATTTCTCTTCCTCCTTCCCTTCTCCCCCTTCCTACTTCTCCTTCTCTATTTTAAAGTTGATAGAACTGAGGTTTAGAGAGGTTAAGTCATCATCCAAATTTGCTTCTCAGGACTTAGTAGCGTTGGGATTCTAACCCAGGGCTTCATGCTCTAAATCCAGAGCTTGGAAATTCTTAGTGTATCCAAATCTGCATCAATGCAGAAAGTGATCTTAATATTAGAGGTGTCTCTGGGTGGTAAACCTAACTTCCTGTTCTAAGGTTAAGAGATCACAAAAGAGACTGACCCCTGGGAGTAAAAAGGAAACACTAGATCATGTTTCATTTTGCTCCTCAAATGTCAGCAGTGACACCCTTGTGTTCTACTTTCCAAATTTCAGTATGATTCATTTTTTTCCTGATCAACATATTTCCAGTCTTGCCAACTTTGATTTTAGGGTGGGTGTGAATAGGTATTTGTTGTAGGTGTTTATATATCAAAATAGTTTGTAGGAGAGTTAATTTTTAAATGTCTTTGGGTCATTGGTTTAAACAGTATTCTAGCCACTAAGAGAGCTGAGGAAGAAAGGAGTTTCCTAGGGGGAAACTACTGAATGAATGAGTCCTTTCTTCCTTAGAGTAATTAAATTCTCACATTCAGCTCAATATTGGAAATAGCTTCTCTTTCATTTCTTGTGATATTCACCCTCCCCCCCCCACCGTTCCCCCTCTCCCCAGTGCCCTCTAGCAGACCAGAAAATGCCCCAATTCAAAGTATTAATATGTTTTATTAAAGCACATCCTGAGTAAGCCGGCTTGCAGAGAACATGCTGTCACACGAAGACATCTGGGTTTCCTGTCCCTACTATTTCTTCACACTAGAACTTGTCAAGGTTCACATGTTCTGGTTTCAGAAAATATCATCACATCTTCAATAGATTTAAAAGCCCCAGAACAGTGGTTTTCAGCTTTTGCTACACAACAGAATCACCTGGGAAACTTTAAAAAACACCAAATGCTTGTGTCTCATGTGCGAAGATCCTGGTTTCATTGGTCTGGAGTGTCAGCCAGGTATTGTGATGAAAAAAATAAAAATAACTGGATGATTCTAATGCGAGCATGGTTCAGAAACCACTTCCCCGGCCCCAGAGTGCAAGTATAACCACTTTACTGTTTGGGACAAAACAAAAGTAAATAGGTACATGCTAGGCAAAACTTTCTTTACTGACTTGGTTTTGAGGGATCAATATTCCTGGGATGTCTCGGAATGCAGTGATAGGATCTTCCACCGGCCTCTTCTCCCTGTGTCTGCTCCCCAATCATGTTTGCCAGAGAAAGAAGTAACGTCCATTGTTTGTATCTGTGGGGAGGGTGTCGTTGATTTTATTGTTTTAAAATCCAGCACTTAGTGTTGAATGGAGACAATGAAAAACCTCAACAGCAAAACACACTATATAGAGCCTGTGACTATGTAACACCATTTTATGATAGTCACATAATTTTGGTAGCATTGGGAAGAGAATATGCACACGTAATAAATTTTTGGTAGCACGGTGATCTTCTGTTGTCAGTCTCTTTCCACTGGCTCCTTCATCTTGGACCACGAAGGTACAAAGCTTCCCTGGGATTTACAACATTTTCCTTTTTCTGCTTCCCCATCGCAATTCACCATACCACCTTCTTCCATTCTGTCACTGCCAAACTCTTCAAGAGAACAATTTATATGTCTTGTCATTCCCAGTCATCCTCAGATCTAGCTGCCACACCTGTATCTCCCTGGAAACTCTTCTTTCAAAGGTGACCAATGATCTACTACAACCTACTGACCAAATCAAATAGGTTCTTTTTCATCATTTTCCTTGACCTTTACTTATTAAACACCATTGAAAACTCTATGAAGCAAAAATAATACAAACAATATGCCCTTCACGTGAGAATCCACAAACTAGATCAAAGAAACATACTTGAGTCCAAAATTAAGCTTGGGTCCATGTAGGTCATTAATAGAGATAAAAGTAGACATTAAATTGGAAAAGAATCACCTCATTACGGGTGCTGGCATTGTGAAGACACTTCACATACAAAAAGTAGATCTCAGATGAATCAAAGATTCAAATATGGTAACATTAAAAGATTTAGGAGGATAGGCATAAACTTGGGAAAGGGGAAACTTCTTAAGCAAATCAGCAAACTCAAGAATTTGTAAGGAAAATGCAGATACAGTTGTCTACATTAACTTTTTTGTGTATAATGAAAAATGGCAAAATCAAAATTAAAAGACAAATGATATACTAGAAAGATATTAGTAACACATATATAAACATTAAATGTCCTTAACATATAAGGAGCACAAATTGGTAGAGAAAAGCCAAGAAACTCAATTAAAAAATGCCAAGGGACATGATAGGCAATTTATAGAAAAGGAAATACAATTGGCCAATAAATGTGGAAGACAGTAATACAAATTAAAGCATTAATGAAATACCACATTTTTTTTTCTTGGTACTGGGGATTGAATCCAGAGGAGCACCTCTGAGCTACATCCCCCAGTCCTTTTTATTTTAATTTTTAATTTTTGAAACAGGGTCTTGCAAAGTTACCCAGGCTGGCTTTGAACTTGCCATCTTCCTGCCTCAGCCTCCCAAGTCACTGGGATTACAGGCACCACCATGCCTGCTGAAATACCATCTTTCATTTAATGGATTGGCAAAATGTCAAAGAGCTCTGGTGATGTGGTGGGAATATGAATAACATTCTAGTCTTTAGGAATGTAATCTCACTGTATCTGTTAAAACTAAAATTGTACTTATCTTTGGCCTCAAAATTTCTGTCTTAGTAATCAACCATCAATAAAATGATAGCACCACTATGTAAGTGTGTATGCACAAGGATTTTTGCATTTTGGTTGACTTTAGGGTCAGAGGGGAAGGACAGAGGCCTGTCACTTAAGTTGGGGCTGGACCCAGGGACAAATCTCAGACAACAAACCTTTTCTGAATTGGTCCTCAGTTTTTCCTTTATCACTCAGCTCCCCTTTGCCTTGCTTCTCTTTCCCTTATTGCATGTTTGATTTATTGGTAGGAATACTTTATTATACTTTTATTATACTGTCAGCATTTTCCTGCAATTTTTAAATTTATATATATTGGTGTCCTATTATTTGATACGTAAAAGATAACAGTTATTATATATCAATTACAAATTATGTGCATTTTTCAAGTTGAATTCTTTTCCTTGAATTCGACTTTATCTATAATTCCTGCTCTATTTAATTTGCATTTGCCTCATATTTCTGTGTCTATTTTTTTACTATTCTGTAAGCTCTATTTAGGATTTCTTTATGATTATTTTCAAGCATTTTTCAGGCTACATCCTCAATTTGTCAGCAATGAGACTTCACTAAGGGAATTTGCTTTCTTTGTTTAATAAGAGGAGTTTAGACAACTTGCTCCCCAGCTAGAGAGAGGACTTTAGACACTATGATTCTGGGTGGATCCTGCATGTTCCATGGTCCCTCTTTGTACTCCAAGGATGTTTCTTATTAACCCATGGATGGAAGGAGGGCAGGAAATTAGGCTATTTAGTCACATGCTCTCTTATTCCAGGGAGAACCATCTCTATTGCTATTGTCTGGGTCTCTCCCCACTGGTAACTGGTCTAGTAGAGTTGGAGCTCTGCTAAGGAGCCAGGATAAGACAGGCGTGAAGAGCATGACCTCTGGGTTTCTCCACCAAGGAGAGGTTTGCTCCTCGACATCATCACTTACTAGTTGCCTTGGATAATTTACCTTGGATAATTTACTTAACATACTTAGCTTCCTCATCTGGAAAAAAAAATGTCAATTGTATCATTCCAAGGATGGTTTTGAGGATTAAATTACATAATTCATATTTCTACTTTCTCCCCTTCATTAAAAAGTCTGAAAAGGCGAACCCTCGAGTTCTTCACCTCCTTTGCTGTCTGTGCAAATGGAAGATACATCCATTAGCCTGGAGTGAGGCCCATGAAGGGAGCTTCTGGTATAACCTTCTCTTTGCTGTAAATGGTATAATTGCCATGGTGACCCGGCCTTTCCCGCTCTTCCTGTCTTGAAATCTGATGGGAGCAGAGGTGTCTCTGAAGAAGGGTTGGAGGGACTCCTGGAGAGAGGAGAGAACTCCACTCGGGACCAATGGAGTTCTTGGCATATATGGAGGAAAGAATTTCAGCATGTGCCAGTCAGAGGCATAGACAGAGATTTATTTGAGAAAGCAGAGGCACATTCAAGAGAGAGTGGACCATCTCCAAAGGCAGAAACAGCAAACTGTTGGTGTTGAGATATTAATACTTACAGAGGGACAGTTGCTAGTGGCTGTACTAGAGGAGGAGTCGGGGAGAAGTTATGCAATTTCATGCCAGTTTCGCCCTGTGCTTTAGCAGTGTCCCCATGTTACTTTTTGCAGGCAAGGGCATGGGCCAAGGCCATGGGCAGAGAGCACAGGTCGACGGCATAGGCCAAGGATATAGGCTGGTTTTCCAGGAGCTGCAACTGTTCATGGGTGCTTTCTCCCTTTCCATGGATCATGGGCATTGTCTCTATTTCAATGGTTATGGGTGCTTCCTTTGAGACTCAGTGTATCTCAGTGTATCTCCCTTCCCTGTATCCCAAATTCCTGTCTCAGATGTGTGATAGCCATCTTGAGCTTCAGGATCATTTCATCAAGTTTTTTTTTAAAAAAATACCTACGTCAGTGAAGCCAGAATTCTTCATAACAGCTCTGAGGAGTGATAAAATTTCTTATAAAATATTCTTTCTCTAGAACTGTGGGGGAAATTAGGCAAATACTGGACAAACTCCCGAGATTGTTTCATTTGTTCATTTATGAACAAGGTTTGGTTGAATCTTCCCTCTATACTATATGTGTGGATTAAAAAAAAATGATCTCATTTTCAAAAGTTGAGGAGTACACAGATAAGGAGAGGGAGATCAATCTGGTTTATGGTTTCTGTTTTCCACCAAAGAGAACAACAGCTGGCAAGTCTGGGTGTAAACACCTGCCTCTGTGGATGCTACGAGAGCAATTTCCCAGCACTAACTGTTCACATTTTCTAGGCTCAAGTGTCAACACTACCCTCTGAGAATAACTTCCTATCTCAAATTGCCTTGTGTAGGGACTTCTTTTCCAGTAAGCCTGGCCACCCAACTGGGAGCATGTGGCTGCAGAAACCATGCTTGAAGCCAGTCATGTCACCAAAGGGACCTGAGATAGGCCACGGATACAAGGACCCTGTGAATAACAGGCACCGTTGAGCACAGACTTGGAGGTCAGCAGAGATGGACCCGTTAAGAGTGAGGGATAGAAGATTTTTATGAGCAGCGTGGCATTTGACTTCCCAATCTTAGAATTACTGCTGAAGTTCCACAAAGTTTAAGCAAAAGGGAAACTGGCTTTTGTGGCACAAGTAAAAATTGCCTGGTAGGTTCTCTCTGATGACAGAATAGTAGGAGTCCTCCTGTGGTGGGCGGTTGGCAAGGTCCAGTGGCTGGTCAAAGGGATTAGTAAAGTTGCTGAGAAGCCAAGTTCATGAGTCATCCTCACAGGAGCTTGGTGTACCGAGGAAGGCTCAGTTGCATACTTCCCTTCTTTGTCACCGTCACTGAGACCTCCCTTCAGAGGTTTTCTGAGGAAACAAAACCAGAACTCACTGAGGTAGAGAGGAACAAATTGAACTCTTAAGCTTAGAATGTCGAGGTCTGAAGTTGCTCTGGGGCTAGATAGCTCTGATCCCAGGCAGGATAATTTATTGAGCTGTTTGTCTTGGTTTCCTTTGTGCATTACCCAGCATTCCAAGCAGGTGGCTGGGTCTCTGCTGCAAGGTCCAAAGAAGAAGTAGTGGAGACCACCTCCCTTCCTGACTTTGCCCCTCTCAATCCCGAGGGATTTGAGGATACTGTGTTAGGGAAGGGACTTATGGAGTGGCTTTGGAAGGGTAGAGTTCTCTTATTACAGAGAGCTGAGATTGTTTCTGGAGGGAAGGAATGGACATCCATATTTTTTTCCACATTTTTATTGGTACTTTATAGTTGTCCATAATGGCAGAATTTATTATTATATATGAACAAGGTTTGGAAACTCGTTATCCATATGTAGAAGAATGAGACTAGATTCTTACCTATCACCCTGCACAAAAAAGTCAACTCAAAAGGATCATACATGCACACAATATAAATATAATTTGGACAATATAATTCCCCAGTAATTCCCCTTTCCCTCCTCTCCTTCCCCACTCCACCTCTTGGTGCCTTTCCTTTACTAATCTCCCTTCAATTTTCATAAGATCCTCCTTTTCTTTTCCTTTTTTCCTCTCTAGCCTCTACATACAAGAGAAAATATATGACTCTTGACCTTGACCTTCTGAGTTTGGCTTATTCTGCTTAATATATTCTCAAGTTCCCTAAATGACATAATCTCTTCTTTAGGGCTGAATAAAACTTCATTGTGTATATATACCACATTTTCCTCGTCCATTCATCCATTGATGGATACCTAGGCTGGGTTCCATAGTTTGATTACTGTGAATTGTGCTGCTATAAATATGGGTTTACATGTATTGCTATAGTATGCTGACTTTAATAAATGCCAAGGAAGGGGATAGCTGAGTCATATGGTGGTCCTGTTCCTAGTCTTTTGAGGAACCTCCATACTGATTTACATAGTGGGTGTATTAATTTACAATCCCACAAACAGTATAAAATTGTTCCTTTTTATCCACATCCTCTCCAGCATTTATTATTATTTGTATTCTTCATGGTTGCCATTCTTATTGAGTAATGAAATCTCAGTGCACTTTTGAATGGCACTTCCTTAAGTGCTAATGATGTTTAACATTTTTTATATATGTGTTAGCCATTTGTATTTCTCCTGTTTAGTTCATTTGCTGATTTATTGATCAGGTTATTTTGTTTTTTGGTGTTAAATTTTTTGAGTTCTTTCTACATTCTGGACATTAATCCTCTGTCAGAAGATTAGCTAGCAAAGATTTTCTACCATTCTGTAGGCCCTCTCTTCACCTTCTTTAATTGTTTCCTTTGCTGTTCAAGAGCTTTTTGATTTCATGCCATCGCATTTATTAATTCTTGGCATTGTTTCCTGAGCTTTAGGGATCCTATTGAGAAAATTGTTTCTGTGCCTGTATGTTGGAGTGTTCACCTTATGTTTTCTTCTAGGAGTTGCATAGTTTCTGGTCTAATTACAAAGTCTTTAATCCTTTTGAGTTGGCTTTTTGTGCAGGATGATAGATAAGAATCTAGTCTCATTCTTCTACATATGGATAACCAGTTTCCTTAGCATTACTTATGAAACAGTCTTATATTTTCTCCATTGTGTGTTTTTGGCATTTTATCAAGGATCCTATGACTATTCTGTGGGTTTGTCTTTGTGTATTCTATTCTGTAATGTTGGTCTATGTGTCTGTTTTTATACCACTACCATGTAGTTTTTGTTACTATAGCTCTGTAGTATAATTTGAAGTCATTTATTGTGATGCCCTTAGCATTACTTTTTTTGGAGGGGGTACAGGGATTGAACTCAGAGGTACTCAACCACTGAGCCATATCCCCAGCCCTATTTTGTATTTTATTTAGAGACAGGGTCTCACTGAATTGCTTTGCACCTCACTTTTGCTGAGGCTGGCTTTGAATTCACGATCCTCCTGCCTCAGCCTCCTGAGCTGCTGGGATTACAGGTATGTGCCACCACAACCAGCTCCAGCATTACTTTTTTGGCTAGAATTACTTTGGCTATTCTGTAATTTTCCTATACTCCAATAGTGATTCAGCCAAGGAAGAAATCAAAAAAAATTATCCCATTCACAATAACCTCAAAAAATTAAATAATTGGGAATTAATCTAACTAAGGAGGTAAAAGAGCTCTGCAATGAAAATTATAGAACACTGAAGAAAGAAATTGAAGATGACTTAGAAGATGGAAAGATATTTCATGTTCTCGGATAGACAGAATTACTATTGTCAAAATGACCATACTACCAAAAGTAATATATAGATTCAATGCAATCCCCATCAAAATGCAAATGACATTCACAGAATTAGAGAAAAACAATTTTTAAATTCATTCAGAAGAGACCCAGAATAGCCAAAGCAATATTAACCAAGAAAAGCAAAACAGGAGGCATCACAATACCTGATCTGAAATTATACTACACAGCTGCAATAATAAAACAGCATGGCACTGGCATCAAAATAAACATGAAGACCAATGGAGCAGAATAGAAGACAGAGATGAGACCACATATATATAGCATTTGATATTTGACAAAGGTACCAAAAATATATCTCGGGAGACTGAGGCAGGAGGATAGATGCTGAGGGCCATTACCAAGTAGGAATGACACATCGAAATTTCCTTGCCAAGCGTACCCCATGCTGCTTAGAGGACATTCGATGGGACATTGCATGCATGCTTTAATAAGGTGACCTTGCTCAAGGACCAAGGCGGATCCAGGTTTAGAGCTGATCAGGTTTGAGGAAGTAACCAGCTCCTTGAGTTTAAGGCGTTGCCAGTTTAAGATAATGGGTTTTAGGGAAGTTGGAAGTTGAAGATTATTGCTGGGATTAGGGTGTTCCTGCTGCTTGTTCCCATTGAGTTCTCGTGAGATTAAAATGGGATTTGGAGAGAGCCTCGTGGAGTAGGTGAATTGTGCGGGAGACGGCAGAGCGCGATTGCCCCTGGACCTGTGTGGAGGTGGTGTGAGAGCTGGAATAAAGAATTGCTGTTTGAATCTACAAAGCTGTGTGGTGGCTCGTGATTCTGGTGCCAAGCATTGACCTTGGCAGATAGAGAATTCAAAAACCTTTTAAACAAATGGTATTGGGAAACTGGATAACTATATCCAGAAAAAGGAAATTAGACTCCTCTCTTACATCCTTTACAAAACTCAAATCAAAATGGATCAAAGACTTAGGAATTAGATCAGAAACTTTACAACTACTAGAAGAAAACATGGGATCAACACTCTATCATATAGGTGCTCACACCAACATCCTTAACAAGACCCCCAAAGTGCAAGAAATAAAACCAAGAATCAATAAGTGGGATGCCATCAAGCTATAGAAACATTTTGCAGAGACAAGAAAATGATTGAGCATTAGGAGAGAGTCTACAGAATGGGAGAAAATTGTGGCCAGTTACTCTTCCTATCAGGGATTAATATCTATTATATACAAAGAACTTAAAAACCTAACACCAAAAGCAAAACAAAGAACAAACAAATAACCCAATCAATAAATGGACAAAATAACTAAACAGAAACTTTCCAAAAGAAGAAACATAAATAGACAACAAATATATGAAAAAGTGTTCAATATCTCTAGCAATCAGGGAAATGCAAATCAAAACTACACTAAGATTTCATCTCACTTCTGTCAGAAGGGCAATGATTAAGAATATGAACAATAATAAATGCTGGTGAAGTTGTGGAGGAAAAGATATTTGTACATTGTTGGTACAACTGTGGACTAGTATAACCACTCTGGAAAGCAATATGGAAATTCCTCAAAAAACTAAGGATGAACCATCATATGACTATATCTATCCCACTCCTGGGTATTTTCTCAAAAGATAAAATCAGCATACTACAGCAATATGGTCACCTCATTGTTTAGCACAATTCACAATAGCTAAATTATAGAACTAGCTCCGATGCCTGTCCTTAGATGAATGGATTAAGAAATTGTAAGGTGCACACATACACACACACACACACACACACAACATGGAGTTCTACTCACCATAAAATGAATAAAATTATGGCATTTGCCAGTAAACACATGGAAATGAAGACCATCATGCTAAGTAAAATAAATCAAGCTCAAAGGTCAAATATTTTCTCTTGTATGAAGAAGCTAGAGAAAAATAAAAGGGAAGAACCAATTAAATATAAATTAATAGACAAGTGAAAGGAAGTCAAATAGAGTAGGGAGAGGGGAGGGTGAATGGAGGGAAAAGTGGGAAAAAATGGGGGAATCATGAGCTTAAATTAATATTGACGCATGTTATGAGTTTGTCAGGATGGACACAACTACTATGTGTAATTAAAAATCTCCAATTGAAAGAAAGTAAAAAGAAAGAAAGATAGATTGATTGCTTTGGCTATTCTGGGTTTTTATTCTTGCAGATGAAATTTAGAACTGTTTTTTTTCTAGTTCTGTCAAACATGTTATTGGCATTTTGATGGGGATTACATTAAATATGTTTATCATTTTTGGTAGGATAGCCATTTTAACAATATTAATTCTGCCTATCCATGAACATGGGAGTCTTTCCAGCTTGTGTTTTCTTCAATGTTTTATAGTTTTCATTGTAGAGGTCTTTCACCTCCTTGGGTAGACTTATTCCTAGATATTTTATTTTATGATTATTGTGAATGGAAATATTTTTTCTTTTTTTTTAGAGACAGAGAGAGAGAGAGAGAGAGAGAGAGAGAGAGAGAGAGAGAGAGAGAATTTTTAAATATTTATTTATTTATTTTTTAGTTCTTCAGTGGACACAACATCTCTATTTTTATGTGGTGCTGAGGATAGAACCCAGCGCCCCGCACATGCCAGGGTGAGCGCACCACCGCTTGAGCCACATCCCCAGCCCATTGGAAATATTTTCTGATTTTTTTTTCTCAGCAGATTATTGGTGTATAGGAAAGCTATTGATTTTTGTATGTTGATTTTGTAATCTGCTACTTTGTTAAACTTATTAGCTCTAGCAGTCTTCTGGTGGAGTTTTCTGGATCTTCTAAGTATAGAATCATAACAGCTGGTAATTTGGCTGTTTTTATTCTTTTTACTTCATTCTCTTTCCTAATTTCTTTGGCTAGGTTTTCTAGTACTACATCGAATAGGAGTGGTAAGAGTGGATATGCTTATCTTGTTCTAAATTTTAAAGGATTCTTTCAGTTTTTTCCCATTCACTATGATGTTGTCTTTGTGTTTGATATATATATAGTCTTTATAATATTTAGGTAAGTTTCTTCTTTCCCTAGTTTCTTCAGTGTTTTTGTCATGAATGGGTGCAGAAATGTTGAAACCTTTCTCGGCATGTGTTGAGATTACTGATTTTTCCCCTTAATTCTTTCTATTCATGTGGTGAATGACATTTGATGCATCTATGTCAAAACATTGTTGCAATCCTGCGATAAAACCAACTTGATCATGATGTAAAATCTTTTGTTGAATATGATTTGCTAATATTTCACTAAGGATTTCTGCATGTAAATTATTCAGGGATAATGGTCTGTAGTTTACATTCCTTGATGTTTCCTTATGTGGTTTTGGTCTAAGCATGATATTGGCTTCATAGAATGAATTTTGTAAGTGTTCCATCCCTATTTCATGTGATATTTTAAGGAGTACTGGCATTAGTTATTCTTTAAAGATCTGGTAGAATTCAGCTGAGAATCCATCTGGTCTTGGACTTTTCTTAGTTGGAAGGCTTTGTATTATTGTTTCTATCTCATTACTAGTTATCTGTCTGCTTAGGTTTTCTGTGGCCTCCTCATTCAATTTTGAAAGGTTGTATATGTCTAGAAATGTATCAATTTCTATTTCAAAATAGTCTAATGATCCTCTGGGATGTCTGTGGTTATTTCTCCTTTTTCATTTAATTTTTATTAATTTGGGTCTTCTCTCTCTCTCTCTCTCTCTCTCTCTCTCTCTCTCTCTCTCTCTCTGTTAGTTTGGCTTATTGATCTTGTTTATATTTTCAAAGAACCAACTCTTCATTTAATTGATCCTTTGTATTTTTTATTCTCTATTTAATTGATTTTGGCTCTGATCTTATTTATTCACTTCTACTGGTTTTGAAATTGGTTGATACTTGTTTATCAAGGACCTTGAGATGCAGCATTAGGTTGTTTACTTGGGATGTTTCTGATTTTTTTATGTAGGCAGTCATAGTCATACATTCCTCTTAGAACCACATTGATAGTGTCCCAGAGGTTGTATCACTATTCTCATTTGATTGTAAGAATTTTACAATATCTTCTATCACCCTTTGATCATTCAAAAATGTGTTGTTTAAATTCCTTTTGTTTAGATAGTTTCTGTAGGGTCTTTAAAAAATTGATTTCTAATTTCATTCCATTGTGATCAGATAAGATGCAAAGAATTATATATTTTTTTATACTCACAAAGACTTGCTTTGTGGGTCAAAATATGGTCTATTTTGGAGAGGGTTCCATGAAAAGCTCAGAAGAGTATATTTGGCTATTATTTGATAAAATATTCTATAGATGTCTGTTAAGCTAGTAAAAAAAACTGCTAAAACCTAAAATATATTCTAAATCAAATGGACTTATGTCTGAATGACCTATCTATTGATGAGAGTTGTGTTGAAATCACCCACTATCATTGTACTGGAGTCCAACTGAGGCTTTAGTTCAAGTAGTGTCTATTTTATGTAATTAGGTACACTAACATTTAGGGCATAGAGATTTACTATTGTTATCTCTTCTTGCTGGATTGTTCCCTTTACCAGGATGAAGTCACCTTCTTTCTCTTGGGTTTAATTTTGGCTTCAAGTATGCTTTGTTCTACATGAGAGCAACTATTCCTGCTTGAAATGGAGCTCCATTTTCATGGTATATAAATTTATGTCCTTTCACTTTCAGCCTATAGATTTCTTTACCTGTAATTTGAGTCTCTTGTAAACAACATATAGCGAGGTCTTGTTTTTAAATCCATTCTGAGATCATTTACATTCAATGTTAGTATAGAGAGATGATTATTAATTCCTGCCATTTTGATTTTTTTTATCTTTAATTTGGTCCTGTTTCTCATTTGCTTAATTACTTTTCAGATGTTATCTGCCCATTTGTGAGATCTGGAAATTGACTGTGATTTCTTCTATATCGATTATTTCTTTAAGTATTTTCTGTAGTTCAGCTTAGTAGCTATGAATTCTTTTAATTTCTGCTTATCTTGGATGGTTTTTATTTCTTATATGATTCTGAAGGATTACTTTCCTGGATATAGCAATCTTGGTTGACTTTTTTTTTTTTTTCAGGGCTATTCCTTGGAGTTTATGCTGAGAAATCAAAAATAATTCTGATTGCTTATCTCTAAATTGACTTGACACTTTTCTCTCAAGGCTTTTAAAATTCTATCCTTATTCCATATATAAATCATTTTAATTATAATGTGTCATGGAAAGGTTCTTTTTTGATCTTGTCTATCTGGGGTTCTGAATGATTCCTGTATCTGGATGTCCATCTCATTCTCAATGTTTGGGAATTTTTCTGTTATGATTTCCCTGAAGAGATTATCCATGCCATTGGCTTGCATTTCATCACCGTCTTCAATTCCAATAACTCTTAAATTTTGTCTTTTATTGTTGTTCCAGCATATTTTTGCATATTTGGTCATGGCTACTTATTTTCTTTTATTTTAATGTAGTCTGTTCAAGTGTGATCACTTTGTATTCCAGCTCTGAGATTCTGTTTTCAGCACAGCCTATTCTATCAGAGAGAGTCAACTGCATTTTTTTAACTTATTGCATCATTATTTATAATTTTTTTATATATTTCTGTTTCCTTACTGAGTTTCTCATTCATTTCCTATACTGACTTGTTTAATTCATTCAGTAGTTTTTCTGTGTTCTCTTGCAATTCATTGATCATTTTTATAATTATAATTTTGAATTCTTTATCTGGTATTTAATCCATTTCAATATCTTTGGAGTCAGTTGCAAGTGAAATATGAACTTTAGGAAGTGTCATGTTACCTTGTGTTTTTTTTTTTCATGTTTCCTGTATTCCTGTGTTGGGTTTTATGCATGTGATGGGATGGATTTTTCTTCCACTCTTAAGCATAGACCTTTCTAGGGCATAGCCTTCTTTCGCCAAGACGTCCTAGAATGCTCTAGATTGAGACTCCTTGTAAGTATTGTATCCACAGTATTTATGTTAATCCTCTTTCTTTTTGCTGTAGGAGTGTATATCCCTTTGAGTGGACCTGGGGGCCCCACATTGCTGTTTCTACTAGGGGCCCAGATGTTAGTTTGTCTCTTCTATTCTTGGTATTAAAGTATTGCTAATGCTTCAGTGTGTTTAATTCTCCTTGCTCCATACACAGATTAATCAGCACAGGAAGAAAACACACACAGACACACACACACACACACACACACACACACACACACACACACTCACACGAAAAAAAAAATGAAAGGAATTGTCTCCAATAAGGTTTTCTAAACTGTAGACAAGGATAGATGGCCATTGCCTATGCCCAGCTGACCTTCTTTCTATTTCTTCTTGGGTTATGAACCGAGAGAGAGAGAGAGAGAGAGAGAGAGAGAGAGAGAGAGAGAGAGAGAGAGAGAGAGAGAGCGAGAGAGAGCGCGAGCGCGAGCGCGAGCATGATCAAGGGCTGGGGATCATTATCTACTTCCTCTTTTGTGTGCTCACTGAACTGCCAGCTGGAGTGGCCTAAAACTGAGGCTGGTTGAAAAACGTTTCAACTTCTTTTCTCACCAGAATAAGGTAGGATGGAATGGAAAGTACCATTTATTGAAGTTTTGTCCAGAAAAGACCAGATGGATACACTCCAAGGGTGGGGCTGCTGCAAAGATCTAAGATAATTTCAGAAGCTGTGGCTTAGCTTCAGTCAGGCCTTAGGGACTTTGTTGGTTTGTGTGGGTTCTGGAGAGATTAGATCAACATACCCCTAGGGCCAGGCAGACACCAATTTTTGCTAGCAGTCTGGATCTCAGAAGCCCCCAGAGATTTTACTTGTGGGACAGAGGAGCCAACCCTCCATGGGTCTCACACACTCTGTTACCCACAAATACAGCCTTCCCAGGCTTAGTCCCTGAGTGTGCTCCTGCCCACCTGTTCAGTTTCCTCACCCTCCTCGGCTAGTCAGATGGGCCATCATATTCAAAAGGAAAGTAAAATGCAATCCCCTGTATATTTCTGACTCGAATCCCTCTGTAACCTTCTCTGTGCCTGTTTCATTCATGTTTTGCTAGGTGTGCCCTAGGCCACACAGTAGGTGCAATATTTGCTATGATCTCCCAGGTTCCCACAGCAGCAAGATGGCCTCCTCAAGTTGGCTCCTTCTTCAGTTCTCTGCCTTCCAATTGAGAAACACAGAGCACTCTTCAAATGCTAGTTTGTGGTGCAGGCTCTGGATAAGTTAGGTTCAGGCTGCTTTTCTGATCTACAGGTTTTTCATATTTGTCCATTGTGTTTCTCTCTCTGTTTGTGGCATCCCTCTCCCCTGTGGTGAACCATAGCCACAGTCACTGCCAAAACCAGTACACTGAATTCAATGTACTCTTTCTTGTACTTTGTTCAAGGCACCCAAGTTTCTGAGAATTTAGGAGACTCTGACTGAAATTCCCTCTTTATCCACCTTGCTAAGAAGCAGTACTCCCACTGCTTGAATCCTGAACCATGGAGCAACTGGAAATGTGGCCTTCTTCTAATCCACCATCTTGAATCTTCCATCCACAATTTTTGTAAATAATTGACTTGTGGTCCATCCTCCTCAGAATCTCAGAAAGATGACAGGGACTCCTTGGGCAATGACTGTGTGTTGAGACAAAAAATGTTCTCCCTTGACTCTAGAAACTGAGGCTCTCAGTGCTGACAAATGTTTCCTTAGGGAAACCAGAACACTCAACTTCAAGAATTTAGGCCTGTAGGCATCTTGGTGGAAATCCTGTAGTTAATCACGGAAACCATGCTGACTCATAAGTCATACCTAGACGGATATTTTTTTTTTCCTATATGACCTATGAGCTGAGAATGATGACCTTTTCTTTGGTGCAAAGTATTGAACCTAGGGCCTCACACATGCTAGGCAAGTGCTTTACCTCCAAGCTACATCCCAGCCCTACATTTTAAAAATGTTTAACAAAAACATATAATAATATTTTATAACATATGTGATTATCTGAAACTCAAATTTCAGTCTCCATCAACAAAGTCTTCTTGGAATACAGTCAAGTTCATTCATTTACCTTTTGTTGATGGCTGCTTTCAAGCAACAATGGCAGAGTGGAATAGCAGGGACAGAGAGACTCCTGGCCTGCAAAGACAAAAATATTTACTCTCAGTTCTTTACAGATAGTACAAACAAGTGCACTGACTCTTGTAACTATGGCAATTATATTAGGAGAGAGATAAGGCCCTGGCTTTGCAAAAACCACTTGGGCCACATACATTTCTTTCTTCTTCTGAGGATTGTGACTAGTTCTGAGAATTAACACCATTCTTCTCTGCCATCCCCAACTCTTTCCCTGTATAATCACAACATAATCATATCATGGCTGAGGTGGTAACACCAAAGAAGATAGGAGGGGAGAGTTTCAATGGGATTGGGTAGGATTATAAATACTGAAGTCATGGCACAGGCCTGGACAGGCCTCAGACTGAGGAGCATGGCAGAATGGATGAAGGTTCCAGGTGGTGCTGTATGCCTCACATCCCTATGGTCTCTTTCCCCAAATATTTCTGAGTGCTCTGTGCTTTGGCCTATGACATCCAGTCACCAGTGCCACGGCTGATAATTTAACTTTTGCAAGAGGAGATGTGACAATGCCCTCTCTGTTCCTGCTTGGCCCTTACTTTTTTTGTAATCTCATTGGAAATGGAGCCAACTCTCCTGGAGAGGCCAAGCAAATCTCAGGATATACCTCCTACAGGGACAGGGGAATTTATGATTCACAAACCTCCAGATTTATTTATTTTTTTAAAACAGAAATATTGTTTGTATTTCCCGTGCGTTATGCTCTGTGCACTTTGATCACTTCCTCCGTCTACCCAGTTGGCTCCCCTCTCTAAGCCTGTTCCATCTGATGGATGGCACCCTGTCAGAAGGGCTGGGATCAGAATTTGGGAGTCAGGAATCTTGTTTTCCGGCTCTTGTTTTAATCCTGTTTTTCTGCTCATTAATGTCCTTTTTACACAGTGAGAGATTCTCAGAAGAGGTTTTGTCTATCCCTTGGACAGCTGTGAGAAAGTCTCTGAGGGAAGTGTCAACAAGAGCCAGTCTGGCTCTGCACCAGTTGCTTCTCTAAAACCACTTATGGAAAGTCATTTTGATGTGAGAACAGGCTGTTATAGGGAAGAGGCCAATGTTGCCCTGGAGCCCCAGCCTGCACCTTCCACTGGCCATTTTCTTCTCCCTCCACAGTCTCTACCAGGAGTCTCCCCACTTTCAGATATGTTTGACAGACTGTGTTCTTGGTGGTCTCTGCAGATTCTCATGGTTGGTGCAGGTCCACCTTTGAAGATCTCTGTACTGGATCTTGCTCTGCTTTCTGAGGGTACCATATGTGGTTATCCTCTTTCCCACCTCTTAGTAGCTCCTCTATGGAAAACTTCCTATCAGCATGAAAACGTGCTCTTTTCTTTCACATACAAAAACAAGCATAGGAAAAAAAGAACCAAAACGGCCTTTCTTCATGCACTTGTTTAAATACGACTTACTCTCTCTACTTTCATTTATAGTCAAAGCTCATGAAAGTGTTGATTACTGCAGGGTCTCTACCCCCTCACTTCCTTAGTCCAGCTACAATCTACAGCAATTGGATTTCTAACTGAAGCATCTCACTGTAAGAACTACTCTGATGAAGCTTGCTTCTTGTTTGTTCTCATGTTTCCCTTTGGCCTCTGGGATATTGCACAATCCTGGATTTTTCTCTATCTCTCTGGCCAATTTTTCTTAGTCTCCTTTATCGATACTTCCTCTATTCAGACTCTTGTGTTGAAATTCCTCAGAGCTCTGTCTCATCCTATACTCATTCCCCAAGAAACAGCAAATAATTCCTTGGTTATATATACTACCAGAGAGCTACTTCTTTTTAATTTTTAATAACTTTATTTATTTATTCATTTATTTATTATGTGGTGCTGAGGATCAAACCCGGTGTCTCACATGTGCTAGGCAAGCGCTCTACCACTGAGCCACAACCCCAGCCCATAGAGAGCTTATTCTTTACAACAAAATGTCTCCCTCATAATTTTGGAGCTGTTGACTCTGGTGCATCAGGCCTGGTTGGGTCAGGAAAGATTCCTGGAAAAGAGAAATTGGGCTTTCAAGTCATGGGAACCACTAAGGCAGTTCAGGGATCTTTCCTTGAATGAGAAAAATCACTTACTGGGGACCATCTGACAGAGAGGTTCTGCTCTGGGATCCTTGATGGATTAGCCTGGGGCCTCACAAACCAGAACCTCAGATGGGCTCATTTTGGCTCTTGAAAGTCATTATTGGTATATTTCCACTTACATGAAATATCCAGAATAGGCAAATCTCTATAGGCCGAAGGTCTATTAATGGTTTCCAGGATCTAGCTGGGAAGGGAAACGGGGAGTGAAGCTTAGGAGGTATGCGGTTTCTTTTGGGGTTGCTGAAGATGTTCTGCAACTAGATAATGGTGTGGTTACCCAACATTGTGAAGGTACTACATGTTGATAATGGTGAAAAAAACATCTGGTATTTGCCTCAGAAGAGGAACTAACTCTGAACCAAACCTCCTAAATAGAACTTCAGGGTTGTTCAAGGTCAGCTAGGATTAGTAGATAAGAAGCTTCAACCTGAGAATGATGAAAACTCTTTCCCTAAGCACAGTGCACAGAATGTGCTATTTTGCAAGATAACCAGAGGATTTCTAAACTACGTGAATGAGCAACACTCAGCAGGTGTGTGGTGTGATGGTACAAAAGCAAATTTAAAGTTGTATTCCGAACCTTTTTGCTTTTAAATCATTATTTCTATGACAAGGTCAGATTGATGTTTTGGTGGGGCTTTCTGGTGGTCTAAGGAAGGAATATGATTTGAAATATTTTAAAAGAGACTGGAGAAGGAATATGATTTGAAATATTCAAAGTCTTGAGCTGGCAGGGCTCCGTCTGTCACCTTTTGGAGAAGCCTAGAATGGCCCTTGGCAAGTGACGTGAGTGAAACCTGCCCTGGGCTGGTGCTTTACAGAGGTCATCTCATTCTCTCAGAACAGCCCTAGGAGGGGACACCTTCAGGCCAGGGTGTGAACCAGGTACTTGTTCCTCCCTTGTGTGCTAGACCTGATGAAGCTGTGAGCCGTGTGAGTCCTTGAATCAGAGAGGGAGAGACTTGCAGGTAAGGGGGCTGCTGATGTCCCTGTGGTTCTCTGGCTGCTGAGCCAGCATTCATGATTACATTTCTCTGACTGGGCCTCCAATCTGGTGTGACATTCATCTTATCTGGAACCTTGACGTGTCTCTGTCCTGCTGATAACAAAATGTGAGAAAACTACACCGCCAAGGGAAACTTCTAGAGTTTGCTTGCTTGTCAATTTCCCCCTCACTTCACTTCCTGACTTGTAAACAGGCGTAATAGAAAGCAGGTGACTAGGGTGTGCGATAATCAGAGAACTCTGCTGGGCTCAGCATATCCTGTTATTGTTGTTATTGAGTCCTCCTTTGTCCAGTTTTCCCTCCTTTTCCTGGGACTGTGGTTGGGTGCGGGATGATTGGATTTGTGGGGGTAAAGATTTAAACTTTTCATTGAGGGAGTGAGCAAGGTGTAATTGGGAGAGCATGATCCTTGGAGCCAGCAGTGGATTCAGATTTTACTTCTAACACCAAACTTCAGTTTCCCATCTTTACCAACTTTATTTTTATCTTTACAAAAACAAAAATAAAGAACTCAGTCATTTTTGAGGCCTACTGTTAGACCAGGATGCAAGAAAAGACCACTGACTCCAATTAAAATCAAATTAAAGCAAGCTTATTATTTCGACTGGCTGGGCTGCCTCTCCCACCCCAAACGGCAGGAACAAGACAGCAGCCCCAGCTTTCCTGTAGCCCAGCTTTATAGCCCAGAAAGTTACACAAAGGGGGGTTACAGATAACAGAACTCTGACAAGCATCACACTAATGGTAGTTTACATTTTTTGCTGGCCCCAACATCAGAATTTATGAAGACATTAGAGCCTCAGAGAGGGTCGTTGTCTGGCCAGGGAAGGCCAATATTTATGAGGTGTCACTAAAGTTTCAGAGAGGGCTGCTATCTGGTCAGAGAGCCAGGCATGGGTGAGTTCAAGGCACTGGCAGGCATTCCAAGCAGGTTTAGAATTTGCAGTAATTTATAGTAAAGCCGAAATTATCTTTTCATGGCTTTGTGGCGGGATGGCTCCCAATGTTAAGAAAAGATCAGGTTGGGTCTATCACTACATGCAACAATGGGAAAAGACTCCACATTTTATGGTGCTCTGGGTGAATAGAATGGGATTCACGTGGTCATTTACTGGAAATATGGGGTTCAATTGGAAAGGGGGGAGGCAGGCACCTGCTTCTCACCGAGCAAAGCAGGAGAGCTTTATGACTCTGCTTTCCCTTCCTCTTTTCCAAAGCTGCCTCCTGTCCTACCATCCTCAGCCTGGGCCTTCATTGGCAGATTTTGCCCCTCACCTGGGATTATATAGGTTTTGCCCCTATGTTGCCCTATCTCCTGCACCAAGGCTGATGGTACCAGTGGCCTGTATTATGTAGATGGTACCCAGACTTGGAAAAAATGATAAAATATCTAGTTTATTCTCAGTGCAATTAATATCCTGAATTTGGTCCTTTCTCCTTTGGGGTGAACTTTCCTTGAAGTGCCCTGACCTCTCCACATTTTCCTCCTCACATACATCCATTCTTAACCCTCAGCTTCTAGAAAGTATGTAAGTCAGGCCATCTTTCTCCAGGGATAGCCTCAGTCCTGCAGTGTTGGGATATTGTAGCCCCAGAAATGCCCAGAAGCAGATAGCCATGGAGCGAGTCCATAGATGACTCCTTGCTTTCACTTATGAATCGAAATAAAGTTGACTTGTTACCTGGATTACTATTTCTCCCTTTCTTTTATTCTATAGCAGAAATAACAGAATAATGATACCAGCTAGCCTATATTAAGTGTAGGATGTATTTTTAGTACTTTCCTAATATATGTAATAACTGTATTAACAACAACTATATTATGAGAAACAATTACGATCTCATTCTTACAAATAAAGAATCAGACATTGAAAGGTAAACTAGTTCATCCAAGGTCATATAACTAGTTAGTGGTAAGCCATTCAAACTCCGGGAATTTAAACACATCCTGGGCTTTTAACATTGTACTAAAGCAGAATAGAGTATATGAAAAGACTTTTGGTGTGAAGGGTGAAGGTCCCAGTTTTGTGTTTGGACTCAGATGTGAATAGTTACTGGGATGCAATCAGGATCTTTTGAATGATATTACATTTCTATAATCAGAGTTTGTTGGTCAGAATATATATTGGTGTAACCATCTTTGGAAAATATGATTTGCTCAAACCTTTTTGAAGATGTTATAAAAATAGCTTTATACAAAATACTAGGCTTTACCATACAAATAAAAAAGAAAGTAAATTTTATCCACAAAAATTTTTCCTCATTTTGTGTTCTATTTATATCCTCAGAGACTCACTTATCTCTTATGCCTGTGATTCCAGCTACTCTGGAGGCTGAGGCAGGGGAATTGCAAGTTCAAGGCCAGCATGGGCAATGTAGTTGGATCCTGTTCAAAATAAAATTGTAAAAAGGACTGAGAATGTAGCACAGTGCTTGCCTACCATGTGCAAGGAATTCCACTATCTCAAAAATTAAAAAAAATTTCTAGGATTGGGGTAGCCCCCAAAGCTATAGTCCTTATATGTTGAGAAATAAGAAAGACTACATAAATATCTTTTGCTTTCAAACTTACATCTTCTCCTAGATAAAGGATGTATTCCAATCCCTTACCTGGGACTAAAAATCCAGAGAAGGAAGGCTGGGGTTTTGGCTCAGTGGTAGATGCTCGCCTAGCATGCACAAGACACTGGATTTGATCCTCAGCACCACATAATTGTAAAATAAAGATATTGTGTCCACCTAAAACTAAAAAATAAATATTAAAAAAATCCAGACACTGGATTTGATCCTCAGCACCACATAATTGTAAAATAAAGATATTGTGTCCACCTAAAACTAAAAAATAAATATTAAAAAAAATCCAGAGAAGGAAAAAATTATTTTCAATCCTAAGATTCAGAAAGAGAAGCCAAACTCTTTTGGGTATCCCCCTCTTTGGGCAGGGTAGCAGTGATGAATGAGCATGACAATATAGTTATCCCCAGACTGTCTCAGAGTCTATTGGGCTGAGCCAGGGCTCCCTGCATGTAACTGACAGCATCTCTCACTATTACTGCCAGGAAGCCTGCCAAGAGCATTCCTGAGCCACCTATAAACTCTTCTTACAGCACACACTCTGTTGTGACATGACGAGAGCAAAGGGGGGTGCTCCAAGTCTCCTTCTCCCCACTGAGGGAGACAAAAAAACTCCCTGCTTACTGGAGAAACAGATTACCTTCCTGGCATGAAATTTGAAACATGAAACTTACGCTACTGTTAGGAAAAAAATCAGTTCTAACCGCAAAGATAATGAAAGTACATTTGAAAGCATAATACAGTGTGGTTGAAAGAACAGTACAGTAATATTAGTCAATGTTATTGTGCACTTTGTACAGTGTATTTTATTTAAATTTCATAATGAGCCCTTTAAACTGGGTGGTGTTATTTTCTCTCTCTCTCTCTCTCTCTCTCTCTCTCTCTCTCTCTCTCTTTTTTGGACAGGGAAACTGAGGCTTTGAAGTTTAAAATAACTTGTCCAAAGTTGCACAGCTGGCCAGAGGTGAAGCTGGAATTCAAATCCTGTTAACTCTAGATTCACTTTCTTAAACACTATGCAATTGCTTCTCGGCCCTCTAAGGCTACTGTTTGCTCCTCTGAAGCCTGGTTGAGTGACTGGTATCACCCATTGGCTAGCCATGCAAACTCAGGGTCATCGTGGACCAGGCTTCTTAATCTCCCTCATGTCCCCTGTTTAGCATGTTGATGGCGACTCTGCCACATGCCAGGTAGCATGGATATAATGGAAGGAGGAGTAAAGATTCCTGGCCATGTTAAGCTAATCAGGGTCTTCTCTGGGGTTTTGGAACCAGAGAGAGTCCATATCCATTTTCTCTTGGTACAGAAACAAGGAGAGGAAAGTCCAGGGATCTTCATGCAGCCATGTTTCCTGTTATGTGGAAAATTCAGAGAAAAGTAAGAAAGAACTCAAAGAATCAGAAGTGAGAGATGAAGAGAGGAAATGGCAGCATCTGAAATTGTTTCCAGCTGTTCCTAGGTTAACTGGGCCCTGCTCTCAATGTGTTTGTTAGGGAGAAAGTGGACATTATCAAAAGACTAAGAAAAGTTGGGTTTAGGCTTCCTGCAACCAAACCATTCTTGAGCCATACAAACCAAAATAAAAAGGCATTCATACTCTCACCACAAGAGAATCATCATGGTGCATGTTCTTAGCAGTACTACTGAGAACACTGGGCAATCACAGAGTCTCTCCTCCTGGCCAGGGAAGGGCCTCCATAGCCATGGCTCTATCCACCTGGCTATTTTTAAAAAATATTTATTTATTATTATTTTCTTTTAGTTTTCGGTGGACACAGCATTTTTTTTTTTTTTTTTTTTGTGTGTGTGGTGCTGAGGATCAAGCCTGGGCCGCACGCATGCCAGGTGACCACGCCACCACTTGAGCCACATCCTCAGCCCTCCACCTGGCTATTAATTCATCCAAACACTCACTTTTGATCAATGTTGGATCAATCAGAAAACTTCTTCTTAAAATTTTACATTTGGGCTATAGACAGAACCTCAATGGGGACCATTTCATCAAAGAAATAGAGCAAGAAATCCTCAAATCCATCTCTTGAGAAGGATCTTGGCATTGTTCTTGTTCTTTATCTAATCATATCTTTGAAGAACAATTCTTCCTTCAGTTTCATAATTTTTCTAATAAATTCATCCTCTTTTTTTTATTAAGTTAGGATGGGTCAACTTTAGTTTCTTGTAAACAAAAGAACTAACTCTTAAATTCTTTCAGAATCTGCAAATAGATATATAATATCATAATATAGTATATGATGAAAATAGAATCATACTCTATACACCGTTTTGTAATATATATGAACATTTCTCAAAAATAACAAATATTATTTTCTTAATTTTAATAATATAATGTATAATATTGTTTATGTAGCCTACTTATTATTTTTGGTCATTTGGGGAGTTTTCTCTATTAAAAAAATTTCTAGTCCCTTCTTAGAATAAATTGTTGAAGTCACATTATTGAACAAATTAAATGCAATTTTAAAGACTTTTAATTTATATTGTCTAGTTTCTTCAGGAAATTTGTCCTAATTTACATTTTCATCCTTGGTGAAGGAAAAACATTTTCTTACATGATTGACAACATTGTAATTATTTGTATCTTTGTATCTGGCAAACAAACTGATACCCCTTTCTTTTAATTTGCACTTGTTCAATAACTGCTAAAATTAAATCTTTTTTTTTTTCAGCCTAAGTTCATGGGCCACTTGTATAACTTCAGTTATAAAATTCATGTTTTTGTGTATTTTTATGTTGGAATTTTATTTTTCAATTTTTATTTTTCAATTTGTATATTTTCAAGATACAGCTGGTTTTTGAAAAAATATTTGTGCTATAAATATTTTCATAATTTTTATTTACTCTGGTATTGTTCTTATTGTTGCTTTACAGAAAATGCTTACTTTTATATAACCTTTATTCTTACTGATATCTGTGGTTTCTAATTTTATGTTATGCTTCTATAGATGTTTCACATGCACAGATCATATGAATATTTACATATTCTACTATGATTTTTTTTACATTTAAATCTTTATTTTACCTGAATGCATTTTGGTGTAAAGTATCAATTTTGTCCTCCATTTGGTTGGTCAGCTTATGGTTTTTCCCAAATGGTTAACCACATCATTTTTAGAACAATCCCCCTTCATTGGCCTAAGCTGCATTATACTATGGTCTGCTTCAGGAATTTCCATTTCCCATGCAGTCTCCCTCCCAATTTGCTACTAATGACACCAACTTCAACTCTCCTTTTGCATTCCTCCCTAGAGAAAATGCATTCCATGAAGCATTAGTGACCAGTGTTATTTGACTAAGTATTTGGTAGGAGAGTCAGAGGAATTCTGTACCAAAGTCCAAATACCTCACATATGAAAGTACATGGACTCAACAGCCCCTAGTCCCACTTGGTCTGAATTGTCTACTTAGGGTCCTCACCGGCTCTATGCTTGCCCACACAAGTCTGAGTCCCAATAGGGCTTTCAAATACTTGTTTCATAATCAAAGGTCAGTTCTCCAGTTCTCTGTCCCCACTCAAGCTTCATAGGCCCTCTTGCCCAAAGGCCTTGGTGGTCAAGAAATATAGATCTGTGAAGGCAAGAGGGGCTGTCTCATGTTGCCCTCATTTGCATTCTTGAGAGATTACTGTCTCTGGAGTCATGCTCTCCCACCATGGCCATGGCAACTGGACCTTCTGACTTACAGCAGGCCTTTAGGCTCACAGCAGCCCACTTACTGGTAGCTCCACCTGTGTCTGCACAGACAGGATATGACTGTTGCATTTGAAAGCTTGATGTTATGACCACTCTAGACCAGATTTGAGGCAGGAATTGCCCTATCTCCAAATGAACAGTGAGCCTCCCTCTTCTCTGAGCTACCATCATTTCAAGTCTCACTCTTCACAAAATTTTTCCACGTTACTATGTTTCCTCCTAAAATTTCGGTGAGCTAAGTAGTGATGATCTTTAATTTACAGGAGGAATAAAATCAGAAGTTATACAACTAAAATTTAGAAATGGTGCAACTAGTTGAGAAGTTTAACTCAAGAGCCTTGTGCTAGCCAGTTTAATTTTTTTCCCCCATGAAACATGTATCATTCTCCCTTGACCTGCTCCACTCCCCCATTTTCTTCTCCTACAATAAAGTCCTTCGTTCACTATTTTTCCAGGTCAAACTCTGGGTTCTCTGCCCTCTAGTTTCCACCTTCTCCAAGCTTATTTTTCAATTAGTCTTTCTTACAGTCTAAGAATGGGGCTGGAGTTGAACTTGAAAAGAGACAAGGTCACAGCCACTTGAAAGGAAGGGGCAAGTGCCCTGAGCTTTGCAGAGTAACCTGAACTTTTTGCATTTTTAAGTAGAGAAAGAGGTCAAACAGCCCTGCCAAACCTGAAGAGTTGGCCAATGGCCTTGTTCTAAGAGCCTTAGGGCTGCTGGGTGCAGAAGGGAGCTTTGGGGGAGTGGGGTTAGTAAGGAGCTTGGCAGAGTGAAAATAGTGAATTTTCATATTCACTAGCACTCAACAGTTTACAGCATTTGTTAATGATTTCTGAATATTTGCATCTGTAACTATCCTTTTAAAATTCAGAGTAAATGTAGTTATTTGTGTTGCCTTGTTTTTTAAAAATTAGGTTTATGAGAAATTATGCTTTCTAATTGGTTTCCATTTTCCTAAAGAAAGTGCTCCTAGATGGATTTTTCTGTTCTAGCCAGTTTTGTTTCCTAATTAATTAGTTTCTACCTTTGTTTTTATGATTTTGATCTTGATTTGGATTTTATTAAAGTGAACTTTGTTTAAATTCCTATCACTAAATGTTAACACATCATTAGACTTTATTTAGTAATAAAACACTATTAAATGGCAGCATTACGTTGGTATTGACGGGTTGTATCTGCTAAATAATTTGCAATAGTTATTTCCATTTTTTTTGAAGATGGAGGGAGAAGTGTTTTCTGATCTTTAATTGATAGATGTTAGGAGTCAAGATGGAACTTCTGTGTCACTTGTTAATAATGGCTAAGGATGGGAAGGCAGAAATGCATAAGTCATCCTCATCTAGTCACCCTATAATTTGCCCTACAGGTTTATGCAGATCTGTATATGAGAAACTCTAATCAAATGGGACTCAAAGTATCATTTATTCATAGCTGAGCCAATTTATAATCATGGTTAGTGAGACACTCTGGGGAAGCTAGTCCGGGGCCTAGAATTTGAGGTCATGTCTAAACAGAGGCTCTGTTCTAAATCTTAGGACCAAATAGTCACACATCACTCGGTAAGAGCTGGCTGGGCTCTAAGAGATTGTCTGATTATCACCAGGTGGCATCATGAGTCCCCAGGCACATGGAGTTGCAAAAGAAAGGCCAAGTGAGCAGGGCAGCTATCAGACCATCTGTCTTGAGAGAAGAGTGTGAGGCAGGTGCAGGGTAGGCAGGGAAGCCTGTTGCATGGGGAGGGTGGAGCCACTAAGAGTTCCCCTTCCTAAATAGTACAGGTTTTATCTTTTATGATTAATGTCTGCTTATGCTTTGTGGTCTGAAAATATGATCTGAGAAAGTTCTATGTTTCAGAACTTAAAGTTTTTGTTGTTGTTGTTAGGGTGTTTTGCTGTGACTATCATAAAAGAAATGATATTTACATATATTTAGTACATTTATTAATTCAAGATTATATGGAATATTTAAAAGTTTTACAAAGCTTTTGTCTTTTTTTAAAAAATCTTATTTCAATTATATTTTTCCTTCCTTCCTTCCTTTCTTCCTCCTCCTTTCCCTTCTGCTCTTCCCCCCCACCCTCCATTCTGTTTCTTCTTTCCATATAAACTATATTTTCTCCCCTTCCAATTTGGAGGGCACATGTATTCTTTCCAATTCCACTAAGTTACATTTCCTTAAAAAAATGGAGTATGTCAATAATCAATTTTAAGAAAATTAACATTAATTATTTCCCATGTAACATAACAGTCTTCTCTCCTACATTTCGATCTTTAAAAATATAATAAGAGGAACCAGACCCAGATAATTGTCATTATGTCCTTACATAGTACAAATGTGAATATATATAATTATTATATATTATTTTAAAATTTTTCAAACTTATATCAGGTTGTTTTATTGTTTGTTTTTGTTTTATACCTTTGGTACTGGGATTGAATACCCGGAGCACTTTCTACTGAGTTACATCCCCAGTCCTTTTTATTTTTTGAGACAGAGTCTTGCTAAATTGCTAAGGTTTTTTCTAAATTGCTGAGTCTGGCTTCACACTTGCAATCCTTCTGCCTCAGCCTTCTGAGTTGCTGGGATTACAGACATGTGCCACTACGCTGGCTCTTATATCAGTTTTATTAGTTCCTTCTTCAAATAGTAGAGAAGTTCTAGGAGTTACAAGAAGATTGACTAATTTTAGCTCCAGCTGTGACTTACATCTTTTAAAATTTATTGTAACTTTTATTGTCCAGAATATGGTCTGATTTAGTAAATGTGTTATTCGCACTTGAAAGAATGTGTGTCTACTGTGGTGAGAGGGCATGTTGTATGACTTAATTAGGATAAACTGGTTGCTAGTATTCAAGTCTTCTATATTTTCTCTGACTATAATTGTAGATTTGTCTATTTCTCATTCTAGTCTGATCAGTTTTTGCTTCACATATTTAGAATTTTTATGTCCTCTTTGTAAATTAACCCCTTTATCATTATAAAATAATGTTGGAATTGTTATTATGATAATATTTTCTGCTCTGAAATCTACTTTACTTCATATTAATATAGCCATTTCAGCTTCCTTTGGTTAGTTCTAGTCTGGTACATTTTTTCCTGCTTTTTTACTTTAAACCTATTTGTATCTTTATATTTAAACCATATATATTTGGGTCTTACTTTTTTCTTCTACCAATCTGGCAATCTATTACTTTAAATTGGAATGTTTAGGCCATTTACATTTAATGTAACCAAGGATATAGATGGGTTTACACATACCATCTTGTTATTTGTTTTCCATAAGCCCCATCTGTTCTTCAATGTCTTCTCCTGAGTCCTGTTGGAATAATTGAGTTGTTGTTGTTGAGGGTTTTCTTTTTCTTTTTTCTTTTGGCACTGGGGATTGAACTCAGGGACACTCAGCCACTGAGCCATATCTCTAGCCCTATTTTGTATTTTATTTAGAGATGGGTTCTCACTGAGTTGCTTAATGCTTCACCATTGCTGAGGCTGGCTTTGAACTTTCAATTCTCCTGTCTCAGCCCCTCAAGCTGTTGGAATTACAGGCATGTGCCCAGCTAATTGAGCATTTTTTTAAATACTTTTTTCCTTCTTTATGAGTATATAATCTAAACCTTTTAAATTTGTGCTCCCAGAAGTTGATTTTGAATTTATAGCTTTAATGTATTGATGTAAAATTATACGACTTCATGTATAGTATAAGAATCTTGTAATAGTAATCTTGTATTTCTCTTCTCCTGAACTTTGCCCTATTGGTTGTTGTCTTATAGTTTACTTCTATATTTATTATAAGCCATAGCACATTATTGTTATTTTTGACTTAAAAAATAAATTACTCTTAAAAGATATTTAAAAATAAGGAACAAAGCATCTCATTTTGATATTATTGCCCATATTATTGTGATGAAGTAGAAAAATACCTTTTTTTAAAATTGAAGAGGAATTCACGATACTTTCTTGGTAATACTGCTTTGGGTTTTTTTGGAAAGATGAGAACAGTGCAGTCTCCTTTCCTTGTGGTGCTTCTGTGGGCCTGAATGGAAGTGAAGAAAGAAACAGGACACTGGCTGATTCAGGACTTCATGCATTTTCTTTCTTGGCTTTTTTTTTTTTTTTTAATTCCTGGATGGCTTTCCTACTAAATTTGCAAAAGCAATTTTGTGATTTATTTGATTATATGAGTGAGTCTGAAAAAGAGAAAACGTGCAATGCTGGTAACCACAGCACCTTCCTGCTCTCTGGTTGTACCAAACCATGGCATACATCTCAGGAGAACTGAGGTAGCATGACGTGGTCTGAAGAACTCTGTGATAGCAGCTGGATTTGGTTTTGGGGGATGGCTTCTTCAGGCACCTTAAGAAATTACTCTAGCCAGGCTCAGTGGCGCATGTCTATAATCCTAGTGGTTTAGGAGGCTGAGGCAGGAGGATTATAAATTCAATGGCAGCCTCAACATCTTAGTGAAGCCCTAAGCAACTCGGTGAGATCCTGTCTCAACATAAATAAATAATTAAATAAATAAATAAATAAATAAGGGCTGAGGCTGTGGCTCAGAGGTTAAGTGTCCTGGGTTCAATCCCTGGTTACCCCCTTCCCCCAAAAGAAGTTACTCTGTCATTGCCACTAAAGTTAGCTAGGACAAAATATTAGATGAGCAGATGTCAGAACAAATATAACACAGCAAAGGGAGGCAGTTAAAATTGGTTCATTAAAGGAAAGCAGTAAAACAAACAAATGTTATGCCAAAATTCATTTAAGTTTTCTCTTTTGGACTCTAGAGCAAAGCAGGTTGGACAAGGCAGGTTGGACAAGGCAGGTTGGTTTCCTTACCAGGTTGAAAGAACAATTATTTGTGATGCAAAAACAGAGTGACAATGTCCTAGAATGTATGTGAGTTGCTTTTCAAAAAATTCACATCCCTTCTTAGCTGTTGGTTATTGCCTATAGTTGTTGGGGATGTCCTTCCCGGGGACAGTCCAGGGCAGCCTTATTGAAATCCCTGTCTCCCTCTCACATACTCTGCCAGTACGGCAGAGGGGCAGTTGGACAATATGCTCTGTAACCCAGTGCAAATGACAACACATGACATGAAAAAAAGATTATTTAAAAGCCTGCTTGTCTTTTTTCTCCATTAAAGAAACTGGGCTTAGAGGTGGCTTTATCTTTTCCAATGACTGTGTGTGTGTGGGGGGGGGCGCTGTGGGTGTGTGTTTTAGACAGGTCTCACTATATTGCTGGCTTTGAAAGTGATCTTCCTGCCTTGGTCTCCTAAGTAGATAGGAATATAGGCAATACCATCACCCATACCCAGCTTCAATAATTATATTTTAAAGACAAATCAATTCCCATTCATCTTGGTAAATTTGTATAGGCATTTAAAAGTTTATATCTCTTTAGTAATTTTAAGTCCATTGGATGTAGTAATTTGCAGAAATGTTTGTATGTGAGGAGAAAAGAGAGATCCAGGTGCTATGATTTGAACCAGTAAATCCCAGATTCTCAGGAAATTTCAGCCTAGGCCACACAGTCAGACCTCACCTTAATTTAAACAAAATAAAATGAAATAAAGCCAGTTTTAAAGTTCTAAGATAATTTAAAACTGTGTTTTATTGGCTTGCTGTCTTGAATATTAATTGCTTTTGCATTTCCAAGTGATCATTCAGGGGATTCATATCATTCCTGGTAGCTAATGGCATCTGGTTTGATTTCTATTTCCTCCATCAATATTCTTCCAGATAATATAAAGTTGAGAGCCTTCAGGTGCCATGGAGTGCACATGTGTCAGGAGGAGTAGAAAAGTGTTGTAGTGAGTGAATTGTCTGGAGGGCTCATTACCTGATTAGACAGCTGTTTTTATTATTTATGCTCTCAATTGAATGTTCATTAAAGGCAAAACATAAGAAGTCCTGGTATTCAAATATATGCTACAAAGTAATGGAAAAAGACTCATAATAATTCTCTTCAAGATAATCTTTATTCTATTATATGTTGCATTTATTCAAAGTTCTTGTATAGGATAACAAGGAGTTCTAGTTCTTCAAAATTCAATATTTTTTAAAAAATAGTATATAAATGCCATTATATTTATCTACTTTTCTCCATTTTTAGGAATGAGGAGTATATACTGAGATAGTTTCACGTGCAGAGGAAGTCTCCGGTTTCCAGTTAGCAGCCTGGAACTTTTTTTTTTCCCTGATATTTATTTATTTATTTTTAGTTGTGATTGGACACAATACCTTTGTTTTATTTATTTATTTTTTCATGTAGTTCTGAGGATCAAACCCAGGGCCTTGCATGCGCTAGGCGAGTGCTCTATTGCTGAGCCACAACCCCAGCCCCTGGAACTTTCTTTCTGATCTTGCTATTCAAAAATTTAACTCAAAAATTAAAACAGGAAACCAATTTTTAATATTCCAAAAGTTTACAAATTCCAGCTGGATGTAGTGGTGCACCCCTTGTAATCCCAGGGCTTGGGAGGCTAAAGCAAGAGGATTTCGAGTTCAAAGCCAGCCTCATCAATGACAAGGCGCTAGGCAACTCAGTGAGACCCTGTCTCTAAATAAAATACAAAATAGAGCTAGGGATGTGGCTCAGTGTCGAGTGCCCCTGAGTTCAATCCCCAGAACCAAAAAAAAAAAAAAAAAAAAAAAAAGAAGAAGAAAAGTTTACAAATTCCAAATAGTTATGAAAATGGATATTGTCTATTTTTGATGGAATAATCGGCTGTTGATTTAGTTCCTCATTTTAGTATATGCTTGATTCCGAAACCAAACTCAACATGGCATTTACAGTTTTGGTTTAAAGTTATAAATTTGTATATAATTAATTTAAAGAAAAATTAGGGCATGTCACATTTTATAAACTTTATTTTATTATTTATTTTATGTGGTGCCTCACACGCTCCAGGCAAACACTGTACCACTGAACCACAACCTCAACCCATGTCATTTGTTAAATAAGAAAGCATAGAGTTTTGCCTTAATATAATTAAGAGAATTTTTCACAGTATTTAAAATGAATTTATATCATACTTATTTATAAGATGTGGGCCTAACATAAAGCTATTTTAATATTAAAATTGTTGGGCTGGGGATGTGGCTCAAGCGGTAGCGCGCTCGCCTGGCTGCGTGCGGCCTGGGTTCGATCCTCAGCACCACATACCAACAAAGATGTTGTGTCCGCCGAGAACTAAAAATAAATAAATAATTTTTTTTTTTTTAAAAAAAGATTCTCTCTCTAAAAAAAATTAAAATTGTTTTTCTATTATACACCATTCAAAAAAATATGACTTTTTATTCCTAAGAAATGAGAAAAATATGAGTAATGCATTAAATACATTTTATAACTAAGTACCTATGAATGTAAAGCTATATATATGTATATGACTACATATATGGGTCTAAAAAAGATACTTTCTACTGAAAGTCACTTTTGAATATATAGTTTGTTTGAAAAAGAGAAGAGAAAGGGATAGAAAAATTCTTAGTTTATGTCACAAAACTACTGTCCCACACAGATCTGCTGCTTCTGTTCCACCAACTTCAGGAGGTTGAACCATATGGGCAAGCAGGCAGAATGTTCCAGAGTCAGGAAATCGTAACTATCCTTTGCACATCTTGAGACCAAACAGTAGTCTGATGTACAGGCCAGGCTGTCAGTGGTGGCGTGGAAACTGTCAACATCTCTCACCACGCTCTCGTCACTCCCAGATTAACTTTATTTCCCCAGCCTCTGGGTCCTACACTTTGGGGGTTGACTTCTTGCTTCCATTTGCCTAATTAGGTAGCCGGCCACTCCTAAGAGCAGTCACCATGCAGGTGGCTAGTCTATCCCTTCACCCACATTTCTTTTTTAAAATTTTATTTCTAATTGACAAATTAAAAAAATATATATATGTATATTTATAGGTTACAATAATATATATAAATATGTATAAATATATATTTGTAGGACACAATGTGATATTTTGATATATGTATACATTAAAGAATGATCAAATCAGCTAATTAACGTATCTGTCTTCCAATATACTTATCATTTCATTGTGATGAGAACATTTAAAATCCACTTTTTTAAGTTTGAAATATGTATCACTATTGTCACCGAGCTGTGCAGTAGATCACTAGAACTTATTCCTCCTGACACTTTGTATCCCCTTCCCTTTCCCTATCAACCTCAAACCCCAATCCCACTGTTCTAACAGCCTCTGTAACCCACAGATCTGTCAGGTGTTTGGTGCGAAAGAGGAAACAGGTGCCATTTTGATCTAGATTCTGCGGGATAGAGAACATTCATTTCACTTCCTCTCTCTCTCTCTCTCTCTCTCTCTCTCTCTCTCTCTCTCTCTTTAAACTGGGATTGAACTTGGGTGGGCTTTACCACTGAGCTATATTTCCAGTCCATTTTAATTTTTTAATTTTGAGACAGGGTCTTGCTAAGTGGCTTAGGACCTTGCTAAATTGCCAAGGCTGGCCTCTAACTTGTGATTCTCTTGCCTCAGCCTCCCAAGTTGCTGGTATTGCAGGTGTGCAACACTGTACTCAGCCTCCTCTGATTTCTTGAGAGAGCCTTCTCATGCCACTATTACCAATCATGCCTCGACTTTTGCATGGCAGGTCATAAGATTTCTCTATGGGTTCAGTGACCCTTAAGACGTTAATTTTCCAATCAGAAATATGAAAAGGTTACTCAAGCTCCTAAGGTCTTAGAAATATGCTTCTTTCAAAAGTGAGCAGTGCTGTTTACAACCTTGCTAGAAGGTTCATCTCTTCTAATCACAACCTCACTGCATGTATCGTGTTTGTCTGTTGGTGACAAATCATGAATGTGTCAATTTTACAGTTGTTGAGGGTATAGTAAAGAGGAAATAGGTAGGCTAGTTAATATATATATATATATATATATATATATATATATATATATATATATATTATATTTGTGTGTGTGTGTGTGTGTGTGTGTGTTTAAAGATGGGTCTCTGTGTTGCCATGTTGCCAGGCTGGCCTCAAATCACTGGGCTCAAATGATCCTTCTGCTCAGCTTCCTGAGTAGCTGGGATTACAGGTGTGTGCCACTGTGCTTGGTTTATACTTAATATCTAATAGACATTTGAATTGTAAAACAGGCCACATATCTGGTATACAAAAAATTAGTGACAGTTATAAAATCTAAAGCCATGAACATAGTCAAAGAGTTTTGGAGGTGTTGAAGTTTCAAAATCTTTTAATAACAGAATCATTTAAGTTATGCCCCTGCCTCTCAAAAAAAGAGACAATATTGAAAGTAGGACGCTCAAAGGTGTCACAGTGATGGGTTTTTGAAAACAATATTTTTCACACCAAGACTCCTTTCAGGAGCGCTGTTTTGTGGTTGGAAGGTGTCCCTTAAGAGTGCCTGAGCTGGAAACTTGGTTTGCAGTGTGGTAAAGTGGGAGAAGGTGAAACCTTTTGGAGGTGGGGCCTAGTAATTAGGATAATGAGGGCACAACCCTCAGAATGGATTAATGCTGGTCTCTTAAAGTGAATTAGCTCTTACTAGAGCAGGTTGTCATAAAAGTAGGCCACCCAATATATTTGGCATCTTCTGTGCACTGCTATTTCACTTCCTGTGACACAGCCAAGGAGGACCTTACCAGAGGCTCAAATAGACAAGGCTGCCCAATTTTGGATTTTCAGACTCCAAAATTGTGAGCTAAATAAATCTTGTTTTCTTTATCAAGTACCCAGCCTCTAGTATTTTGTTATAGCCACAGAAAATAGGCAATAGGTGATAGCTACCTTATAAACACTAGAAATTAACAATAAAAATTAAACTACCCCAAAGACACAGAGGAAACATTAATACAAGCATAAAATTAATTGTATATAATTTGAAAGCCTGTTTTAAAATGCTTCCAAATTCCAAATTGATCCATTATACAGATGTTCAGTTTAAGCTTAACATTAAAAAGTATACGAAATACTCTGCCTATTTGTCAATTCATGTCAACATTAATTTATAATGTAGCATTTACCACAACAGTACCAAGAGGTTAAAGGAACCAACTTCCTATCAAAATCGAGGCAAGTGGTTTGAGAGCTAGTGAAACAATTTATCGCAGAACTTATTTACCAGAAAGAAACTGTTTTCTCATTCTACCATACCCATACTTCCTCATAGTCCTAAGGAAAATATGACAAATCCACCTTCTTCTAATTAAAGAGTATTTAACACATTTAGCAATTAAGAGTATTTCTTTCTTTGTTTTCTTGTCATCCTCCCACCATAGCTTTTGAAAGGTGTAGTTGACGAATCAAATTATGTATATTTATGGTGTACAACTTTTGATATGTGTATACTTATGTTTTGATACATGTACAGTGTAAATAAAATAATAAAATAAATCTAACTAAAATATCCATCACTTTAAATATTTCTTTTTTGTGTGTGATGAGAATGGGCAAAGTTTACTCTCACAGAAGTTTTCAAGTGCTCAATATATTATTATATATGCCGTAAAATGAACCTCAGAACTTAGTCAATTTGTCTAGCTGAAACTTTGTTCCTTTTGGCCAACATTCCCTTTCTTGTCCTCTACTTTGTTTTAGCAGAATAAATCAGTTTCGCCAAACTAAGATTCAAGCTTTTTCTAAGTTCAACTTGATTTTCTAGAACTACAAGATACATGTTGCCATTCAATGACAACTGTCCAATTTCCCAAGTTTGAAATATGAAATATACAGAGGACACGGTTTCTAAAATGTATGTGATCATTTTAAGTCTACGAAGAAAGTGCCCGTCAGGAATTACATTCAAGAGGGCAAGTTTAGGAATATATGTTACTTAGATATTGCTATTTAGAAGACTAAACAACTCTTGTACAACTCTCATGGTACAAAAAAAAAAAAAAAAAAAGAAGGAAGAAAATCAATCTCTTAAAGAAAATCCATCTTTTTGTCAATTTATCTTTAGTAACTTGAATCTATCTTTAGTAACTTTAATGTCTTTACTGTTCAATACAATGAAGCAAAACTTTTGATGTACATTTCTTTCTGCTTCTTATGAACTTCTTTTCAGTCTATATTTGAGGCAGGTAAAATTTATAATAGGTTTCCATATTTCAAGAGAAGAAGACACTTGAAACCATCTATGAAAGGTACCAAGACTCTGCATTGTCCTCATCCTTCCTCTGTGCTAGAACCGTCCTGAGTTCATTCTACTTATAGAGGGACAGCTATGTTAGCAGTAGGACAGTTCCCTGAGCACTTTCAAAGTGCTCCCTTGGCACGTGGATGAAACTAAGTCCTGGAACCTCCTTCCATGTTGGAAGGAGACAAGGATGAATACTTACAGCCCACATAGCCTCTGGCATTGGAGATAAGGCTTTAGGGAGGAGGTATGTGTTCCTTGATAGCACATATTTTTCTTCTCAGTACCTTTATTTTTTTCTTCCTTCCTTCCTTCTTTTTTTTTTCTTTTTATACCAGGAATTGAACCCAGAGCCTAATACATCCTGGGCAAGTGCTCTATCTCTGAACTATATCCTCAGCCCTTCTCTGTGCTTTTAAGGGCAGTGAAAGATAAGATTGACAACGTGGATGAACCCAGAGGACACGATGCTAAGTGAAGGAAGCCAGACACAGAAAGACAAATGCTGCATTATCTCACTTACACGTAGAATCTTAAAAAGTCAGCATCAAAAACAGAGTAGAATGGTGCTTTCCAGGGGTGATAATGGAAGGTATAAATAAGGAGATGTTGGTCAAGCAGTATACGCTTTTCGTTATAAGATGAGTAAATTCTGGATCTCTCATGTACAGTATGGTGATGATAACTAATAATTCAAATTTGCTAGGAGTAGATCTTAAGTATTTTTATTGCATACCCCAAATGGTAAGTGTATGAAGTGATGGATGTTAACTAGTTTGATTGTGGTAATCACTTTATAATATATGCACATATCAAAACATGTTGAATATATATAATTTTTGTCAGTTATACCTCAATAAAGCTGGGTGGAAAAAATACTAAGATCAATTCATGTTAGAGCAAGCAAAGTTGCTATAATAGCCCCCACATTGCATGCTCTATTTGAAAGAGAAAAAATGGGCTGAGGGTGGGGCTCAGTGGTAGAGGATTGGTCTACTTGTGCTAAGGGCCTGGGTTGGATCCCCAGAATTGGGGAAAAAAATTGCTGAAGGAGAAACAACATCCAGGTATCCTGGCATAGCAAGCACTGCTCAAATCCATTCAGTTTTTGACTGTGTGCCAGAGTATTTAGTAGTAGCATTTAAAATAAATGGAGCCAGGTGAGGTGGCACACACCTGTAATCCCAGTGGCTCTGGAGGCTGGGAGGATTTGGAGTTCAAAGTCAACCTTGGCAAAAAGCGAGGCATTAAGCAACTCAGTGAGACCCTATCTCTAAATAAAATACAAAATAGGACTGGGGATGTGGCTCAGTGGTCCAGAGCCTCTGAGTTCAATACCTGGTACCCCAACATAGATATATAGAGATAAATAAATATAACGAATGAGATCTTATCTTTATCTATCTTTCTGATAACCATGATACATATACAATGTAAAATAATTAAATCCAACTAAAATATCCATCGCTTCAAATATTTCTATTTTTTTATGATGAGATAGGAATGAGATAGGAATTTTCTGTGAGCTAGACAATTTTTGCCATTCATATCATAATGGAAACGAACTTTGTTTTGGTTTCCATTTTGGTTAAAAATGTTTTTTTTAAAACTCATCTAATTTATCAGTGCAACATCTTGCACCCAAGAGCTTAATTGTGAAAGCCGAATCTTAATTTCAACACCAGCAGCTGATATGTGTCATTATCTGATAACCGTAAATTTGTTACATTTATTGATGCGTTACTGATTTCAGATCACCACTCGTAAAATGCATTTGTCCTTGTAAACCTTGATAGTCGTCATTATAAATTTGTTACCAGGATTTTGTTACTGGAGCTGCCTTCTGATGATTGGCTTATGATAGTGGCCACTCAGTGCCCTGCTGTCCTTGGTCTTTGGGACAAATGATATTTTGCATGGAAAATAGTCGGCTTCTCTTGTAATTTTTTCTTTTTTTTTTTTTTTTTTTTTTTTTTTTTTTTTTTTTTTTTTTTTTTTTTTTAGAATTTTAACATTTATTTATTTTTTCTTAATTCTCGGCGGACACAACATCATTGTTGGTATGTGGTGCTGCTGGGGATCGAACCCGGGCCGCACGCATGCTAGGCGAGCGCGCTACCGCTTGAGCCACATCCCCAGCCCTCTTGTAATTTTTTCAATTACTCATTCAGAAGTAGTTAGTTTTCCCAGAGAAATATATGATTTCAAGCACAAAATGTAGCATGACAGAAGCACAGTGGTGACAGCTTGAGGTAGGTGGCTCTCTTCTGGGTCACAGTCCTCAAGTGCCTTGAGCCCTCTTGACCGGCACATGTTCCCTACTCATCCTGCTCCCACCTGGCTCAGCAGGTGAGGCCACATCATTTCTGGCTTCTGCTGGGTCTCCAACTAACCCGGGGGGACCCTCCAGATGGAGAATTCTTCACCTGAAGCACATAGCATCCGGCACAGAGCCTGTTGTCCCTGACAAGCCTGAGTCCAGACCAAATTATTTTTAAAAATCAAAATACATACTGTCTAAAGAGATCTAACCAAACACCTCTATAAGAAATTAAAAAAACAGAAGGGAGAACAAAAACAAAAAAGTTCCATTGTAAATGGAAATTAAACAGGGAAGGCAATATTACACTTACAGAGCCACAATTTCAATGGGAGATTTAACACACCGCTATCAGTTCATGGCAAAATAAACTATAAAAAGTAAAAGGAAGATTCTTTTATTTGATATCTAGTGAGCATGTACTATGGACAGGAATGTTCCAGACACTAGAGGTACACTTATATAGAGAACAGGTACTTACATACAGGTGCATCTATATACAGAACAGATTAAAAGGCATCAAACAAAGAAATACAAAAGGTGATGAATTTTTAAGAGTAATAATTAGCACAGGATTAGTACATATGGAGTGCCAAGGGCATGGCAGGACTAAATAACTTAGTCTTGGAGTCTAAAAAAGTTTACTTAGAGTAGATTTTAAACTGACACCTAAAGGCTGAGGTTGAGGAGGAGATAACTAGATAAAGATGGGGTAGAAGAGGGGTGAGAATGTGTAAATGCCTGGAGAGGAAAGATAAGATAGTGTGAATTCAAGAAATGAAAAATTTTCCATGGGCCTAAAGTGTCGAGCAAAAAGTTGTGGGGTGAGAGATGAGGATAGATGAGTGGAGAGAGGGTCATAAAAGGACTTGTGAATGTTGTTATGATCTTCCTAAGTGTAATAGGGAGCCCTGTAAAAGTTTCAAAAATAAGGAGAAACATAAAGTTTTAAAGGGATAGCTCTTTTAAAGGGATCGCTCTTTCAATTACATAGAGAATGGAGGAGACCTTGAAAGTACCATGGCAACCTGTCAGGAGGCTTAGACAGAAGTCCAGGAGAGAAAAAAACTGTGACTTATAGGCAATGACAGTGGTGAAGGAGAGAAGTAACTACACTTGGGCGTTATCTATAAGGTAGAATGGATAAGACTTGGTAATGAATTGTGTGGGTGAAGGTGGCGGATGGTATTTCCACAGATGGTCACAATGTTTTCCATCTATATCTAGAGAACGGAGGCTTTTTCCACCTCCCACCTCTGCATGGGCCCCAAGACTACTCTGAATAATAGAATATGGAAGAAGCCACACTGGGCCAATTCCAGTAGTAGTACGCAACTGGCCTGGAGTCTTCCACTTTCTCTCTCAGAACCCTGCCTCCATTTAAGAAACGTGACTACCCTGAGAAGGTTAAGCCATGTGGAGAGACCCTGGAAGATGGGAAGCCATGTGAAGGTAAAGAGATCAAGGAGAACAGAGTGTCAGACGTGTGACTGAAAAAGACATCTTGAAAGTGGATCCTCTGACCTCAGATGCATAGCTGATGCCACACAGAGACAAGCTGCCTAGCCGGATCCTTCATGAGTTCTTGATCCACAAAACCAGGAGCAAAATAGGTGGTGGCTTATATACATTTTGGAATAATTTGTGAGGTAGTGATAAGCAGAACAGTGACTGGGAGAGAGACATGTAAGAGTACCGCCATGTTAGCTTTCTGTTACTATAATAAGGGGAAAATGTTTGTTCTATCTTCCAGTGTGGGTGGTTCCTATCCATGATCAATTGGCCCATTGTTCTTAGGCCATTTAAAATGTAAGACTGAAAATGATATGCTTATCAGGAGCCGACAGATGTGGTAGAGCAAAACCCCTCACCTCATGGCTGGGGAAGTGAAAGAGAAAGAGAGAAAGAGGAAGAGACAAGGGTCCCATAACTATCCTTGAAGGCATTCCCCAAAGACCTAAAGACCTCCCACCAGGCCCCACCCAAGCCTTTAACACATGGGCCTTTGGGGCATATTTAAGATTAAAATGACAGAAGTCAGGGTTATGGTTTCTATGGCAGTGCCTTTTTCTGGAATAGAAGATGGTTGAAAAGATGAGAAGTTCAGTTGAGTTTAATTCATCCATGAAAAACCTTTGTGTAGTTTCTAGTAGGCATCTAGGTGGATGGTCTAGTAGGCAGAGGAAAATCAGATCAAGATGGAATCCCAAGAGAAGCAACATTTAGGGGACCTCTCCCCTAAAGGAAGAACTTGTTAAGAAGGCCATGAAGGAGAAGCCAGACCCCACAAGAGTGCAGAGATTCAGAAACCGAGGGCAGAAAAGAATCTCAAGAAAGAGAAGAGAGTGAAGAACGTCCAGGGCTGCTGAGAGATCCAGTCTTTCATGGTCCCCTGTGTACCCCCTGGATTAGCAACTGCAAGGGAAACTTGAGGGAGGGACGGGAGGGAGAAGGCAAAGTCTAGACTGACAAGAACTTGGAAGGAGGAGAGAACACAAACAAGGGAGAGTGGACAACATTCAACATGGGTCTGACTATAGCAAAGCAGGAAAAATGTGGCTGTATCTTAATCCTCTTTAAGATAGACCAAGGGTGACGGAGTGTTGCTTTTTCTTAGGATGAGGAAGACAAACATTTTTTTTCTTAAAAAAAAAAAAAATTACCAGGATAGTCTTTTCTGTTACAGATGTTCAACTGTCTTCTGGCTTCTTCCATTGCTGTAGGAGGTACTAGTGTCCCCGAGTCTGGGCCTTCCATGGTGGCAGTCATTTTACCTCTTCCTCAGTCTCCCATACAGGATCCCCACCTTTCTCCTTTCTCTAATGGCAGTTTCATCTCCTCTACTGATTTTACATTAAAAAAAAAAAAAAGGTATTGCCAACATCTGAATCTTTGGTGGTTTCTTCTACAATTCTCTTTGCTGTTGTTGGTTTAGACCTCCTTAAAAAAAACATTTGGGTTTACTATTATTTTAGTGGGTTTTTTTTTTTTTGGCTTTTTTTTTATTTAAGGAAGAGAGGTACTTATATGCGTGCCATCTGCCTTGTTTAGTTGGATTCCCTTGTCCAAGAAATATTCATAGCACCACTTATTTGCAGAAAGAAAATGATCATATACTCCCCAGAGCAAAGTCTTCTAGGCCAAATTATCTGACAGTGATGGGAAAGGAGAGGTGAAAATAGGAGTGTGAGATATGCTGGGTTTTGCCACTTGGGCTTAACAGGCCCAGCTGTGGGTTGAAATAAGGTGCTGTGGTTTGGGTCTGAACCAGGGTTTCCTTTTCCTTATAGTCATTTGGTACTGGCAGCTGTGAAATGGCAACTATCAAATGTGAGGGACAGTTGGTGGCAACAAGAAAGCAGGCCTAAGCCAGGCGTCCTTCCTCCATAGCCCTTCATCTTCCTGAACTGGAGTGCCTGGTGAAAATACTCATAACAGCACTGTTTATAATAGCCAAAGAGGACACAATCCAAATATCCATCAATGGGTGATATAAAAAAGTATTCCACATAATGGAATACTACTAGAAAACTGAAAAAATATTTGGTTTTATAGCATGGCATGGGGAGACGGTGGAGGTTCAGGAAGGGGGCATGGGTGAGAAAGGTGAGCACACAATGGGAAAGCTCAGGGGTGCATTTTATCTCTACCATTCCCCTGTCTCTGATGAAAATAAACCAAATAGGTACAGATGGTCCTGGGCACATGCAAATATCCTCAACATCATTACTCATTAAAGAAATGCAAATCAAAATCACAATCAGAGACCACTTCATTCCCACTGGGATGGTGATAATAAATGTGACAGATAAGAACAAGTGTTAGACTGTAAAGAAATTAGGACTCTCGGGGAGCAGTGTAGCACACCTATACTCCCTGCAGCTTGGGAAGCTGAGGTAAGAAAACTGCAAGTTCCAGGCCAGCCTAAGCAATTTGGTTGAACCCTGTCTTAAAATAAAAAAGGACTTGGGGATTTGACTCAATGGTAAAGTACTTCTGGATTCAATCCTCAGTACCCCTCCCCCCCCAAAAAAAAGGGGGAAAAAAACCCCTCATCTGTTGCTGGTAGGAATGGTGCAGCCACTTTAGAACATACTTTTTCAGTTTCTCAAAATGTTTAATATATAATTACCATATAGCCCAGTTCCCCTGCAAAAAGTACACATCCTAATTCCCAGATCCCATGAATATTTTTTCTTACATGGAATAGGGGATATCACAGATATGATTAATTTAAGATTTTTGAGACAAGGAGATTATTCTAGATCACTGTAATCTCATGGATCCTTATATACAAACTGAGGTGGAAGCAGAGATAAGGCAGCAGAAGCCAAGGCTGGGAATGATGTGGCCATGAACTAAGGAATGTTGGCAGATGGACAAGACAAGGAATGTACTCTCCCATGAAGTCTCATGAAAGGACAGAGTTCTGCTAATGCCTTGATTTTAATCTGTAAGACCCATTTTGACTTTTGATCTCCAAAACCAAGATGATTTCACATTATTTTCAGCCATTAAGTTTGTGATAATTTGTTGTAGCAGCAACAGGAAACTCATACCCACAATTCCATTCCAAGGTGACTACACAGGAAAAATAAAACCACATATCTATACAAAAAAAATGCATATGAAAATACTCTTAGCAGCCTTATTCACAACAGTCAAAGAAGACACAGTCCAATTGTTCATCAGTTGGTGATATAAAAAAAAAAAAGCTTTATAGACTTACAATGGAACACTACTTGACAATAGAAACATAAAGTAGAACTGGTGGTTGCCAGGGGCTGGGAGAAAGAGAGATGGGAAGTTATTTAATTGATAATGTCTCCATTTTATAAGATAAAGATGGTCCTGGTAATGGATGGCAATAAAGATTGCCCAACATTGTGAATGTATTTAATATTGTGTGGATTTCACTTCAATTGAAAAATAAAATGAAGTCCTGATATAAATGCTACAACCTGGACAAACCTCAAAAATATGCTCATGAAAGAAACCAGACACAAAAAGCAACACATGCTATAAGATGGCATTTGTATGAAATGCCCAGAGAATGCAAATCTTAGATTGGTGGTTACTTAGGGCTGGAGGGAAAGAGAATGAGAGACTGTATGTACACCAGGTTTCATTTTGGGGTGTTGCGTGTGTTTTAAAATTAGGTTATGATCACTGCACAACTCTGTAAATATATTAAAATCATGAATCTTAAATAGATGAATTTTATGGTATATACATTAAACTCAAGCTGTTAACTACAGTTTTTTTTAAAGCGTTAGGGTAGTATTCTTCTGATCCTTAAGGATGTGCACATTTCCACTCATAATTTTCTGAGAGATCTAAAGGACATTGTCTTGACCTTTGTCTCATAGCAACCTCATAGAGTTCTCTCAGCACAAACTCCAGCCAGTCTGGCATTCTTAGATCCTTGGAGAGAGGAGAGAAGTGGTTCATTTATGCTTGTTGAAGAGGTAGAGTTTCAAAGAAGACTGACCTAAGAACATAAAGGAGAAAAATAAAAGCATAAATAGAATTTGGGGTAGAGGGAGATGCCTGTTGTTGTTTAGGCAAGAGATGAGCAATATCTACCCTTTATTTACAGTAAAGAGTTAAATGTCTAACTTTGGGAACAAGTTTGTAAAAAAAAAATATTTTGAAGCAAATAACAGTAGTAGAGTTCATCTTTGGGCAAAATTTTTAAAAAGTCAAGAAAACCGGGATGATATTTTTGTGTGTACTCATGCACATGTATGCTGACTTATACTGGTCAAAAAGAAAGTAAACAATGTCTAACCTTGAACCCAAAACAATATGTATTTGATCAAAGTCTCTCTTTGATGTGCAATGAATATCTTCCAGAGAGGGATAGAAATTGGGGAATTTGCTAGAAGTCTCAAGAGATGGGAGGTTATTGTTTTACAGCCTTCACACTTCAAAGGTGACCTGAGGTTTGAAAATCATAAATCTTAAGTTTGAGATGTGAGACAATTGTTTGTAGAGGAAGTAAACTCTCTGACATTTCCTAACACTTAGTTTGAATCAAGTGGTTCTGTCTTAAAATGGTTTGCTTGAGGAATTCATTTCCTTTTATATTATTCTAGAAGAGATTTAACCCAAGTCAGCTATGGACACTAAAGGCTTGATGGGAAACTATTGGCCCTTCTTTTATTGGTTTTTCTATGCTTTTCTGTGGGGGGTGGGCATTAGGGAGGAAGAGCTGTGCATGAGACGGGTTGTACACTGGTAAGTGGTGAATGAATTCTTGTGAGCCCTGATAGCCAGCGGACAGGAAGCACAAGCAGTCCCCTTGCCAAGCCTTTGTAGCTGTGACAGCCCGTGGCCAAATGCTGGGTAGTAGCAAAGGCCATTGCTTTTCTCTCAGACTGTCTCACTGCTGCAATGAGGTTTTTCTCTCTGACATAGAGCCACATGAGTTAATCTGGCCCCCTGTACTATATACCCATCTGTCACAAGCCCTCCATGGGCTGTGTGTGGACTGTGTTGCACATAGCAACCTCGTGAAGGGATAAGTCTGGCATTGGGAACTCCCTGGGGCACCCCCACAGGGATTGACCACCTGATGCAGGTGAACTTCCCCCTCAAGCTCTGCCAAAGATCCCGCACAGCACCTGAGATGGGTGTGACCTGTCAAGATGTCAATCAACCTACTGACTGCAAGACATCAGGAAGCAAGAGTCCACCCTTGAAACCTTATCCCTGCTTTTGATGTACCCCCTTAAATAAACCACTGTAGCCATCTTCCTTTTGTCTAGTTCCAGAACCCATGTGGACTAGATCAGGGGCTCTGCTTTTGTAAATATATTTCTGACTATCTGTGTTTTGTTATTCACTAATTAGTTTAGACTTTGTTTTAGGGTAGCTTACATCCTCCTGGGCAGGAATAAGGACCCCCGCAATGAGATGCTGGCTGTGGCCCCTGTTATTCATGCTCAACAGGCCTGCCCATGTGGAGGTCTGGGATTAGCCACCAGGGGTGGGTTCCATATTCTGAGCCAGAGAAAAGCTCACAGCTGGAGGATGACTTCTGCAACAAGTATCTGACGTGGAGAGGGCTGCTGCTGGGAACTGGCTGGCCTCGTCCTGTAGGAGTAGATGGCTAACATGCTGTCTTCCCCTTGGACCCTCCTTGCTCTGGCTGAAGACATCCACTCTTCACAAATTCTTGGGGTTCTAACTCGTGACCCTAGTAAGTCCTAGGTGACAACGTGGGGCAATGTGGCGAGGAGTATGGGATCAGAGGGGATGCTGAAGAAGGATATGGAGGGAATGAGGAGTCACAAAGAACCTATGGGGGGTGGAGGTGTCACAGCACAGCCTATCTTTCCCTTTTCTTGTGGTGCAATCCCTCCACTATGCCCAGCACCACCAAGGACACAATTACTCTTTGGATGGTGAGGGACCCTTTCTTGGTAGGCGTGCTCCTGGTTCACAGCCCCATTTTAAAGGTATTAATACAGATTTCTTGAATCTTTTCATCCAAACTTTCCTTGCTGGGCTTTACTTCCGGTTTGCAGGGGCTCCAGTTCTCTAGCCTGGTTCCATATGGTGACTTACAGGTCCTCCCAGGGAGTATGTGCACCCAGCCCCTCCTAGTCCATCTCTCTAGTCTACCCTCGGTCTCCTCGTAACCAACCAACTCAACCTTTACCTCCCTGTTCTGTCATGAGAAAGTGAGTTATTCTCCCTGAATCTGGCCTCCTATTTCTCTTAGGATCAAATCCTAACTATATGAATAGCCAAGATATTTAAATAATTAATATCTAACATTTATTGAACTCTGTTGAGTACTGCTTTAGGCCCTCTATAAGGAGTGATTCATTTCACCCTAACAACATGAACACACCATATTTCACTGATTCTAAAACATAAGCTACTTTTCACATTTTAAACATCTCTAAACCTAATACATCTTAGGAATATGGCAGTTAGTTCAAAGGACAGCCTTTTTTTCCCTCAGCAGTACATAAATAATGCTGTATTTTACATTGACAGAGCCTCAGATTAGATGAAATATGGTACTGGAAATAATCCAAATAGCTCAATGTGTTACCTTTGGGAATCCCAGTATGGGAACCACTAAATTAAGAGAATCTCTAATGTTTTGTTATAGGCTTCTTTATGTTTTAAGATAATATCAACAGGAATAAACATTCACTCTAGTACTCTGTCCCCACCCTATTCTTCCCGTGGAGAACACTGGGCTTTCCCTCTGGAGAGGGACAAACTCTCTGGCAACCCTCACTTTGCTATCAATAGCTACTGGGGGACTGGCAGTTAACTTCACAGATTGTGTAGCAGAAAGAGAGGGGGGATCCTGGAGAAAGATTTGTTTACTCATTTCATGAGCCCTTCTGGCAATCTTTGAAAGGCTCTGTTCCACAAAATCTTGTCAGTAATTGTAAATTAAATCCTTTCTAATATAATAGAGATGCAAATTAAAGATTTGGTTTCCTCAGAAAAATCCTTTTAGCTGTGGACCTTCATTGTTGGAATGTAAGTTTGCACCTACCTGGGGCTGGGATTTATAGATATTGGCTGTATTCTTCCACAATTCCTGCAATGGGGATAGTGGGTAGAATGAGGTTTTCAGGGCTCCAGGTATAGAGCTAGCAAAAGTGGAAAGAAAGCCAAGAATGCAGGAGAATTGTCACAGGCCCCAGCCTCAGATAACAGGGACCTCATGTAGCTCAGACTGGGGCCAAGTCTTGGTAGAGGAAGATGACGAATCTGACATTGCCCCTCACGTAATACTGTAATCCTTGACTGGTGTTGGGCACCTCTTCAGGTTACTGAGCTCTGTGGTGGTTCCTTCAAGTTGTTGGTCTAGGGTGGCAGCTGAGTGTGAGCCTTACTTCTCCCTTCACAGAGTGGCCTTAGTAGCCCAGGAAAATGAAACTGATGAGTTCTTTGTAAAATATATCCCTGAGTTCTTTCTAGTACATAATTCAAGGTCATGGTATTCATTCTCTTGGCCAAAGAGCTGTGACCTCATGACAAGGAGCTGACTATTCTTCCCCTAGCCTGACCCACAGCTTGTGACAGTGACCATCTTATGCTGGTTGAGGCCACGTACTATGCAGCTTAATGCTCAGGAAACTAAGGAGTCTTGAGCAGTATCTTGCCCAATCAGTAGAAGTACTGTCCTTCTTTCATCTTATCTGCTAAGTGTGAAATGAGGATGGGGTCCACACCACCCACCTGGAGGCTTAATGCACATTTGCCCCAGAATTTCTCTAGGAGAATTGGGGGGTTTTAGTGGGGTAGGTAGTTACTGTCTTTTGCTTTGAACCAGATTTCTGGGCTCAGAGTCAGGCTGTATTCTTAGCTAGCTGTATAATCTTGGGCAATCTTGCTTAATCTCTGTGCCTATTTCTTTATCTGTATAATCTTGCTTAATCTCTGTGCCTATTTCCTTATCTGTAAAGTTATGATGAGAATAATTCCCACCTTTATAGATTTACTCAAAATTGCTAGAATAAGTAGAATATATAAAACTATAAAAATAAATTTAATAATGTCCTCAGTTGCAGTTATATCATGGCCACCAGAGGGTGCTGTTAGCCTTAGGGGTAGATGGTACCATTGGCAGAGGGCCAGTATCTTGGGACCGAGGGACCCAGCACTGAAAAGGTCTCTTCTCTTCCCCTCAATGGAGCAAGGAGTAATTTGTAATTGGTAGAGAATAATTGCCCAAATCCCTGGAAAAGAGCAATATGAAGCCCAGCCACAGAAAGACCCAGCAAGCCAGAGCTGTCATGTCAAGCATGGACAGAAGCTTGGCACAAGGACACCTGCCTGGCCTTGACTTTAGAGAGAATAGCATGCATTTATCTCAGGCTGTGCTCTTAGCAGCCAGCCAGAGAATGGGAGTTAGCAGGAAGAACCTGGGGCTTCAGTGTGAGAAGAGAGAACCATGATTTGAATCCTGCTTGGGGGAGCTTGGGAAGCCAAGATGAGCCTAAACATCAAGCTCATGGGGTTGAGCCAAGAATTGGAAGTGGATGCCAGCAGTCTGGAGGCGAGAGCAGAGGCAGTATGGGAGCAATTAGGTGTAGGAGGGATGTCTGAAAAAAATGTAGGAAGTAGTATTTTATAAGAAGACAGTACCCAAGGACCTGTATAGAAAGAGAGCTCTTAAGGCCACCAAGTTGCTCTCCCCTGCTCTCCGTCCTCCACATGTGTGACCATTGTGAATATTGGCAGCTTAGTGGGCCCACATCAATTATCTCTCTCTGGGGAAAGTGGCTCCATAGGCTGAGGAGGCCTGAGTAATGTGCCTGTCCTCTTCCATGTCATCCTCTGTACCATTTGCAGGAGGCTGTCTGATTCTCTGAGATGTTTCTGTGACTTTGACAGCCGGTGACTCGCATGTCAGTGGATTCCATTAATGTATGTCTCCTCTTTCTTCATGCTTCTTTCTCCATGGCTTTTACCTACAAAAAGAGGGGAGGACAACCCTCTTTCTGAAATGTTCAGCATCCCGGCTAGACATTAAAGGCTTCAGTCAGCATGGTAATGGTAATTTATCCAGAAAACAATAGGGGTTTTGCTCTGTCTTATTTATTTTCCTCTCCCATCCCTACCCCCAAAAGGTAGTGAGGATTTTAGACTTCTTTGGCCTCTGCTTTGAGTTTGTATTTGTGTGGTAGGGCCCAAAGTGGAGGATGCAGTAGAAAATTTCCCCCAGAACTTGGAAACATAAGCCCATCATAGGGAGCTGGGTCCTTGAGGAGAGAGATTTTTGAGCATGTCTGGGAAATATATTTGGTACTCTGTGTGGAGAAAATGGCCTCAGGCAGCTGCTCTATGGCCTATAATTCTCTCTCCCTCCCTCCTCCTCCCTTCCTCCTTCCTCCTCTCTCCCTCCCTTCCTCCCTCCCTCCCTCCCTTCCACCCTTCCTTCCTTCTTTCCTTCTTTTCTCTTTCTCTCTTTCTCTCTTTCTGTTTTTTTCTCTCTCTTTCTCCCCCACATCTCTCTGAGAGACAACCCTGAGCCTCTGGGGTGACAACAGGTAAGAGACAAGAAGATTAACCTCTTGAACTATCGTGGCTCCTGCCTGGCCTGCTTGTGCCCTGAGGTCTCAGGACTTCTGCAGAATCCTTGTGTGTGTGCAAGAATGTGTAAGACGATGTTGAAACAACAAGACATCTGAATTATAAACAAGATTGACTATTCCCCCCACCAAGTGCCCAAAGTGATCTTTTTGGAGAAATAAACAAATGGGGCCTGTCTCACCTCTAATACAGTGCAGTAAAACTCGCATCATTTGCACTGGTTTCTCAAAATCCCCTACATACAGGAGGGAACTTTGAGGTCTGACTTGCAAGGCTCTAGAAGTTTCCCACTGCCCCTAAAGGCTCCCCTATCACCTTACCTGTGTCTCATACTTTTTTATCATTAGCAAGATTCTTGTACTTGAGGTACCTTAGCAAGTGGAAACTTTAACCCCCACTACTTGACTGGTACGGCAGCGGGCTCCTGGGCCAGGAGCAGCCCTAATTGGGCAAATTTGATCTGTGTGGTTTCTACTCTGTGTTTGGTAAAATGGCTCCGCCAGGGGCCAGTTCTCCCAAATACTAATTACTCCTTGGCTCAGGTGTCCCTCCAGCGCACCGTGTGGTGGCACACATACCCCCTTCGGGGGGCCTCTGTTTCCCCTGCTGCCCCAAGGTCTTCTGGTTTGATGGAAGCTGCTTCTGACCTTTGTTGATCCACAGCAGCAAAAGAGGGTGCAAACACAGGGGATCAAAGTGTCCTTCAACCCGCCCTCACCCCCCATTTAGGAGGGTTAGGGAACTCTCAGATTTTCTCTTTTCAATTTCTTGGATAGGATACCCCTTTTTCAGGAAGTGGAATTGTGGAATTCCATCAGTCTTTTCTCAATCCAAACTGCAGGCCAAAAATCTCTGCCTCCATCCCAACTCTTGCCCTTCTCTCGTCCTCCACATTCAGTCCATGGGTAAGGTGGGCCAGTTCTGTCTTCGTAAGGCATCTCAAGCCACATTGGACATATTTTACTTCTGTAAACAGTAAAAACAAATCCATGTTTATAAGAGAGTGCACGGGCCGGGGCAGTTTGTCAGCAGTTTTCCTGTGAAGGACGGCTGAAGAACAGAGGAAGTGGAGGTTAAAGGTTTGACTGGGTGGGAATAAGATCTTCAGGTCTCAGATTTTTGAAGAGGGTGACAAAAACTGAGTTTTAAAAGGCACTGTGTTTTCGGCTCATACTCTGCCAGAAGAAAAAAGCTTCTGAGAATTGGTATGTGTAGTCTGAGTGCATAAGCACAACCCAGTTTTAGATCAAAGGTTTGGTGCAGTTAGATCAGCGGTTATACAGGCCCATGAGCTGCACGGCGGAGTCCGCCAGGTGGTACTCATCTCAGCTGGCCTGGGGGTTTTCTGGGGGCAGAGTGGCTCAGGTAGTGCAAACTGAGGCCGCCCTGGGTCAGGAAAGTGGTGGATGTTCTTTGATCTGTAGCTCAGTGGTTGGTCTTTTTCAGGGTGGGGACACTTTTTAGTCAAGGCCCAGGAGAAGGCTTTTCCAGAGTAAAAAGTGGGGGTGGTGGGGGGCAGGGGAGACACAGGGTGAAGACAAGAATTCACTGTCTCTACCAGATCATGAGCCCCAGGGAGCTGGTTAGAGGCTGGCTCTCTTGAGGAGTTTGCCAAAAGGATTTTCTTTCTGATCTGAAAACTCAGATGCATGTGTGTGTGTGTGTGTGTGTGTTTTCTGTTTTTTTGGAAGAGCTGAGGATTGAACCCAGGGCCTCACATATGCTAGGCAAGTGCTTAACTACTTGCCTCTTATTTTTATTTCTATTTTGAGCCAGGGTCTTGCTAAGTTGCCCAGGCTGGCCTTGAACTTGGGATCCTCCTGCCTTAGCCTCCTGAGTAGCTGGAGTCCAGGTGTGCACTGCTGCATTCAGCTATGCCTTAGTGTTATAAGTGCCAGATGCCAGATTCTCATTGAAATCAACTTATTCCCTGCCAGCCTAGAACTGAGGGGACCAGAGAGCTGCCCTCCTAGAGAGGGCTTGCTCGTGGTTAGGCCCCAAGGAAATCCTTGTATAGACCCCTGGCCTTCCTCAGGCCCTGAGTTTTATGAGAAGATGTGGAAATGGCAATAGGAGTGGGGGGCTTTGGAGTTTCATTTTCTGCATTCAAATCTCAGCTCTACTACTTATTGGTTGGGGGACCTTGGGCAACTCACCTTTCTAAGCCTGCTTTTTCATTTGAAAGATGAAAGAAACATATTGCATACTTTATTATGAGCAGCAAATGAGTTAGTAAAGATACTAAAACGCCTGGTCAAACAAAGTAAACGCACAGAGTGTTTTAGTTATACTATCATCTCCACAAGGTGGTAGGTAAAGCAGAGCACCCATGTGTGTTGGGCTGGCACAACCCTGGGTCCTGAATAACAAGTGAGAGGGAAGAATCCCACCATGACGCATCAGTGCACACAACAGTGAAGTACATTCCCTGTACCCTCATCCCAAGTAGGACACCATTATGGTGGTAGCAATTGTGACCATTAGAGGGGTCAGGACTAAAGAAGGAGCAGCATCCTCATAGCCCAACATTGCTCAGATTCTGCTCCTGTTTCAGCCTTCAGGGCTCCCCAGATTCTCTCCCCACCAGTAACAGGGAAGCATAGATTCCCAAAAGGATCATGGTAAACATCAACCTCAGGAAGTTGACAGAGGCTGCCTAGAATTAGCTTTTGCTCAAAGCCAATCACAGGGTAGGAGGAAAGAGAAGAAGTAGCAATTTTCTCTCTGACACTTGGGGCTAGGCCCCCACTACCTAAAGGGGCTTTAGGGTTCATCTTTGTGGAACAGATGGGCTGGGGTTGGGAGGGGAAAAGATACAGGCTGTACATCTGGGCTCACAGAGCTGTGACACCTCAGAAAGGAAGGAAGCATTTGTTTGGGGCTTAGCCTCCTGAACTGCCCACTTTGCAAAGAAAATAAGCAAGAAGAGAAACCCAACAGAGAAGTAGAGGAGGAAGGTCACATTGATGGTTGGTGATGCTGTTGGTTTTCTACCACCAGGGAGAATAACCAGCTGCATTTATTGTGCATTGGCCTTTTGATAACCTTAGAGCAGGCCCCATCTCTTCACTTGCTCACAAATGTGGCAAGAGCCTGTCAAAGATCAGTTCCTAGTTAGAAGTAGAACTTGGGAGCACGCCTCTCACCAGAGCTGTCTCCAGGAGGAGAATTCCAGCAGGCGCTCTCCTGCTCAGCCCTCTCTGTCTCAGGACAGAGAGCAAGTGGTGGCTTTCCAGCTGGTACCAATGTCCCTACTCTCCCGATGCTGTGGGCATCTTTGTCCTCCTTACTTCTCCAACACCACCAGCTCTGGGCTGAGATGACTCTTCCCACGCAGAGCCTGACCATGGTGGAGAGGGATGTCTTGCCACTTCCTCCTCAGAAGGCCAGCGGGCAGGCTCGCTTCCCTTCAGTGACTTTATTGCTACTCAAGAAAGAGAAACAGGATCACGACACTAGCACATCTAGTGCTAGTTTAACAGGGCTGCAAATGAGTGAGCCAGGCATTAGGAAGAGGTTAGGAGGCAGATGCAGGGGAGGTGACCATTAGAGGGTCAGGACTAAAGAAAGGTAAGGGAGCTGGTTATGTGCCAGGAAGTCAAGGGTTAGTGATGGGTACAGCAATGACACCAGTGTGTCGTGAGTGTCATTGTGTCTGTGCCAGACAGCAAGCTGAGCACGTTACATACACAGTCTTCTAGTAAGTAAAGGGCAGTCAGGACAGTTGTTCTTAAGCAAACCTCCCTATTCTAAATCCTAGCCAAAATTTTAGGCCAAGCTCAGCCAGTCTGCCCCCCTTTTCAGGCTCTCTTTAGCATCTACATCCTGCATTGGATAAGAGGAGATGAAAGCAGTTTTACAGCCCCTCCCCCAACCCTTCCACCAAGCAGACAATTTGCATCTCTGAGCAACTCACCTGCTTTACTTAACCTTTGTGCATTCCAGGAATGATCCTTGCTGGGCATCATATTTTAAAGGGACTTGGTTTCAAGAGCCTCAGAGCCAGGCTGGCAGTGTGAAGGAGCATGGGTGAAGAAAGCTCACCTAGTCGGAGCTAGAGGGTGCTTGTCCTTGCACACATGAAACCCGATTGCCAGATCTTCTGTTCTTTTTTTTTTTTTTTTTTGAAGGAAATCAGAAATCTATATTAGAATATGAAATCTCAAAATCTTTTAATGTTAACAATAAACATAAAAATCAAAACAAGCACTTTCTTTTAGGGACTTCAATTATGCACCTCAAATGAAACACATCCAGCTTCCCATCTGCCACTGTGTCTTTGCAACATCTCACCAAGATCAAAGTCGAATTCAGAGTCCTTGGCATACCTTTCTGATACAGGTTAAATGCTTCCAACTGAGATGGGAACACCCTGAGCATCATGTGACCACCACTCTTCGCAAACCACTAAAGCCATGGCACCATCTCATTCATCTCTGGACTGAGGGCTAAGAAAAGAGAGGGAATGGGAGTATGCTACAGATATCTCATTTATTCCTCATGGCTATGCAGAGTACGCATTTTCCCTCTTTTGCAGAAGGGAAACCCTGTCTAAAGTCATCCAGAGTGAGAACCCACTGGAAGGGGATTGTACTCTTTCTGTGTATCCTGCGGAACTGACTAGAGGGATATCTGAGTCCACGGCTTTCTGAGGGGAGGACGACAGCCAGCATCTCAATAAGGGGTTCTTGTTTCTGTGCAGGAGAATCCAAACCACCCTATAACTTATAATCTCAGATAATTAATAAATAACAAAACCAGATACTCAGAAATATATTTATATAATATGAAGTCCCTGATAGATCTAGTCTATGGGTTCTGGAACTAGACAAAAGAAAAATGGCTCTGGTGGTTTATTTAAGGGGATACCTCAAAGGCAGGGACAAGGTTTTAAGGGCAAAGTCTTGCTTCCTGATGTCTTGAAGTCAGCAGGTTGATTGACATCTTTGCAGGTCATACCCATCTTCCCATGCCGTGGGCATCTTTGTCCTCCTTACTTCTCCAACACCACCAGCTCTGGGCTGAGATAACTCTTCCCACGCAGAGCCTGACCATGGTGGAGAGGGATGCACCTAGAGTTGCATAGGACCCATTGACCAGAACTGTTCATTTCATCCCATTTATAACCACACACCTGGGATACTGTATAAAAAAAAGAACAAAATATTGTACACACTTCAGCATGGATGAAACTCAGAAGCATTATGCTAAGTAGAAAAAGTCAGACTTGTGGAATGATTCCCTTGATATTAAATGTCCAAAAATAAGTGAATCTGTAGAGATAAAGTAGATTAGTGGATGCCTGGGGTTGAGGGTAAGGTGGGGACTGACTGTAAATGAGTATGAGGGACCTTCCTGGGGTGATGGGATTGATTTTGAAACTGGATTGTGGTGTTGGCTGCACAACTGGGTGAAATTTCTAAAGTCCATTTCATTGTGTGCTTAAAATGAATGAAATGTATGGGATCTAAACTTGTTTAAACACATGCACACATACAGTTCTTGGGGCCTGAGGAAAGCCAGAAACATAGCACCTTTTTTATACAAAGCCAAAGAAGAAATTAGCCAGAGCACAGGTCGGATCTGCTTTCTAGAAGTACAATTTTCTCATGAAACTTGATAGGACAGTTGCGAAGTTCTCATCCACAGAGTTACACAGCGATGTGAGGCGAAGAAGTGGGAAGGCATGTGGTTTGGTTCCACTCTGTGTCTACAGGTGGGACAGCGGGAAGGAAGCTGACCCAAGCTCAGACTGATATGGGGACAGCTTCTCCAGGAGTGGATCTTACCGGAACCCCTCCCTGGGCCCTTGGGTCCACTGCTGCCTTTGGTGGTGCTTTTTATAGAGGAAAGGGTTGAGATGTTACTGTGGTCAGAACAATGGCTCAGTGAGGCAGGCAGAGGTGACTTGGGGAATACAAGAGTAAAATCTGTCCTTGGAAGAGAGAGATAAGGAAGTCAAGTACCTACAGTCAGATGCCTGCGAAGTGACCTCACAGCTGTGCGAGGCTGAGCCTTCCTTCAGGCTTGGATGATAGTAGAAAGCAGCGGTCATGGAGATCATCCCTGAACAACACAACTCTGCCTCCTGATTTAGTTAAGAGCGCTCGGAGAAAATTCACCTGGTTTCATGGCCTCGCTCCACCATTTTACCATTTCCTCAGAAAAGCTTTACTGAGCATCTGTGTGGGGCCAGGACACACAAGTAAAGACAAAGGTCCCTGACCTAATGGGACTTGCATCCTCTGCAGAGGGGAAGACCGTCAATAAACAAATAATCAAAAAAGCAAAAAGGGGCTGGGATTGTGGCTCAGCGGTGGAGCGCTCGCCTAGCATAGGCAGAACCCGGGTTCCATCCTCAGCACCGCATAAAAATAAAAAAAAAAAAAAAAAAAAAAAAAGGAAAATGTATTAGAGGGGGATAGATGAATCCTATTGGGGAGGAGAGCTAAGAGGCAGCAGGAATGCAGGGGTGGGAGCAATTTCTTTAGATGACGCTCAGCATTTGAACCCAGGGAAGGAGGTGAGAGTGAGCCAGGTGGCTATCTGAGGGACAGCAGTCCAAGGAGAAATAAGCGAGGGGGAATTTTGCCCAGTGTGTTCAAGGGACAAGGAGGAGGCCAGAGTGGCTAGAGCTGAGCAAGCCAGGGGAGAGTGTGTGGGGGCCAAGAGGTGCCCTTGGTTTATATTCTGAGAGAAATGGACAGCACTGAGGGATTAGCTTAGGGGAGACGTGCACTGGTCTAAGTTGAGAACTCCAGATTGCTCTTTCAGAAGGACTGCTGAGGGCAACAGTAGAAGCTGGGAGACTGGTTAGCAGGCCACTGAAGTAATTCAAGTGAGAGTTGATGAGACTGGGACCTGAGTGGCGGCGGGTGGTGAAGAGAAATAGTTTCTAGATGGCTCGTCTCCAATTAACTTACTAGGAAGTCAAGTGACCTTGATCATGTCTCCTAATCTCTCTAAACCTTAGTTTGGTTGTCTGTAAAACAGTGGTAATAGAACCTATCGGAGAGGATTACAGGGAGAATGAAATGAGATCATGCAAATAAAGCCCTTCGCATGAGCTCTGATAGACGGGAGCTTACTTTATCCCTTCAACTAATATTTTTTGAGCATGTATTATGTGCCAATCACTGAAGAGGGATTAGCAAATACATAAGCAAATAAAACAATTGCATAGTGGTCAGATAAAACTGTGATAGGACAGAGAGTAATTGTAAGAAGATCCGTCTTAAGTCAGAGAAGGAAGAGTTTTTCTGGAAGGATGACATTAGAATAGAAGCCTAGTTGTGAGAGGGAGCCAAGGAGGTAAGGATCTGGAAGGAATGTTCCAGACTGAAAGAATAGCAAGTGTAAATGTCCCAAAACGAGAAGGAGTTTTACTCAGAGCTAGGATTGTGGTGAGTTTGAAGGAGGCATTCACAAGTTGAGCAAGTACAGGGCTAGATCCTGACTTTATTGAAAGTACTGATATTTTGTTCACTGTGAACTTTTTTGGCATTGATTTTGAGTCTTTGAAAAAAGTTTTTGAACATGTTTACTGAGTTTTTTTGGGGCATCTCTTAGGGTTTGCCCCTCCAGGGACTGCCTCACTTACCACGCCCCAGTCCCATCCTGTGGGAGGAAAAGCTGAACCAAATGGTTGCCAGCGACGTTGATGTTCTAGAGAGTTCGGGATACTCCTGTAGAAGGGTAAGCATTTGGTTCTGTGACTCCAAAATTTGAGTATGAGTTGGGTTATTGTAAAAGTAATCTAATGCTAAATCTCTCTCCATTTTTCCTTCCCCCGGCTCCCGTTTTTAAATCAAGAACCCAGATTATATTCAGAGGTATTTGTCATGACATAGACCTGCTGAGATTCCAAGTCCACCTGCTTAGTCACCCCTTCCTCCCTTTTCTGATGTTGTGTGTGTTGAGGGCACACACCAGAGTTCCCTCCAAATTATTCCTGGTAGGGGGAAAACTCTGGGGCCCTCAACTCTGATGTCCCTTCTAGTCAGTCCTTCCCAGGTCCCACTCTGTTCTAATGTCACCCTTCTTCCTCATCCCCCAGGCAATCTCCCAATTCTACAGAGTTCTTTGAACAATAAGAAAATGTGTGTGTGGGGCTGGGTGGCCTCGCATGCAGGAGGTCTTGGGTTCCATGCCCAGCACAGCAAACAAATAAACAAAAAATATGTGTAAACTATAAAGCCCTAACAGAGTCTTATCTGTTGGCTTTGGCAAAGCCTCAGGCCTCTGACACCATTGGAAAAAAAGCCACTATAGTCAGTCTACCCCCTGGGAAGGACCAGCCTGGGAGGTTCACAAGGTTTGGGGGCCCACAGGTAACTTTTGCTTTTTCAGGGTTATAGAGCCTGAAAATCTAGACCACATCCTATTTTGTCATTTGCCACTTGCTTCACTGTTTTTCCTTTTTAGGGAATGGAGAAAACCAGTTTTCTTCCTTGTTAATTTGCAGGAACTTTCAGGACTCCTAGCAGCCTTCATGCAAATAGGTCCCTGGGGCTTGGGAGGATAACTTCCTCCTTCCTTTCTCTTGCAACAGATATATTTTTGAGTACCTGTGTACCTGCCACTGCACTGAGGACACAGGATGTGTAAACAGACCTGGCCCCTCTTGGACTGAGCTCATAATCCGGTAGGCCGACACATGAAGCAATCCCAATAGGGCTGCTGTGATGGGGGAAAACAGGGTGCTACACAGGTGGCAGGGGAGAAAATCTTGAGCCTCTTGTCCCTTTAAAATATGGAACTGAGATCAGAGAAGGAAAGGATGGTGTCCTTGGGTACATGGTCCATGAGCTCTGTCCTGATTTCCAGACCCACATTTTTTCTTCTCTTTGTACTTTCTAATAAGGATCTCACTTTGGGGCCCAGAAGATCTCTATGTGGGAGGGGACTCTAGGTGTGTGACATAAAAGCAGAGGGAGTGATGGGAAGAGCTTAGCAGATGACAGTCTGACAGAGGAGTGCACGTGGCTGAAACCAAAGTCAAGTGCAGCTTCTGCCTCTCCCGCAGAGCTGGCTGAGGCTGGCCTGGGCTCACTCTTAGTCCAGTGTCCCTGAGATTTCCAGGGGTTCCTGGACCTGGATGAGACTTCTTACTTTTTCTTCTTGTGCTTCCTGTGCCAACTCTACTTTGATGTGTAAGGCTCGGTCTGCACAGTATTTGATTTCTTAGCAGTGGCTCCAATTCCACGTGGAGACCAAAGTCTGCAATGGACACTGTGGGAAAGGAGATTGTCCATGTGAGCAGACAGATACCTCCTTAAACTTCTCAATCAGAGCCCTTGCATTTTCCACTTGCCCTTGCCCCCGTAGAGTAGCTTTTACACATTTCTAGAAACACACAAAATGTTTTGTACATGTCTATAATAATATATTTTGTAAAAGGGGTCCGGCGGAGCGTCGGAGGGAGAGACCACACAAGAGACCGGCTCCATGCAATTGGCAAAAGGGGATATTTATTGGGGATCCATTCCAGCGCGCTGGGGCTCCGTGCTCACTCAAGAAGGGAGAGCAGCCCAGAGCCCAGAGCAGAGGTCAAGCAGAGCTTAAGTACACTTTCTGGAGAGGGCGGGGGCTTTGCATACATCAGAACAAATCATCATGAGACGCGGGAAAATTGAACAACAACTCTGAGTCAGGATTAGTACATTCATTGGCAGGAACAGTCTGGGCAGGGGTGATTGGTCATTTCTAAGCGGGGTACACATTTAAACTAATTGGTTTTGGAGCCTAGATACTTATGTGCCAAGCTACCTAGAGCCCTTAGCTATTAAACAACCAGGGAATCAATGGAAATATTTACTGGGCAGTTCCAGCATTGTCCTAACATCTACAGAGATTACAGTTTCTGGGGGGTAGCAGAGGAATTTTAACAATACCTGGTCTTTACTTTTTAGCCCAGGTCTTGCCATTTAGAAGCTTTACAATGCCCAGTCTTTTACACTTTAACTCAGACTTTTGCAACTTAGAATCAGCTTAGAAATTTTTTTTTTTTTAAAGAGAGAGTGAGAGAGGAGAGAGAGAGAGAGAGAGAATTTTTTTTTTAATATTTATTATTTTTTAGTTCTCGGCGGACACAACATCTTTGTTGGTATGTGGTGCTGAGGATCGAACCCGGGCCGCACGCATGCCAGGCGAGCGTGCTACCGCTTGAGCCACATCCCCAGCCCCCCAGCTTAGAAATTTTACCTTTACAATTTCTGTAAGCCTATCACAGGGACTTCCCCAAGCAGCCACTGTGGATACATCAATGAATAACTCTGGAAACTGCTCCCCTGCTCAGCCTTATCTTTAGTGGCCTAATCTGAAGTCACTTGCCTCTCCTACAGGATTTCAGCATAAACTCAGGAAGTTAGGTCTAGAAAGAGGCACTAACTGGAAAAGGATGAAGGGGTTTCTTCTCCCTCAGCCAGAAAATGGAGATGCTTGCCAAGATTGGAACAGGGGCCAAAAGTGTTTTCTCCAGAGGCAAGTTGACTTCAAGTTTCCCAGAACCTTTCTGACCTGGAATAATCCGTTCCTTTCCTTATATTGTTGGCTCCTAGGTAAAGCTGAGTGCAGGTAACTGGCCAATTGGAAGTAAAGAAGAAAGAGCTGGAAACACAAGCAGAACTTTTTGACCCGAAAAAGACTTGGTTTTCTTGTAGTGTCAGGCTCTATAGGGTGGGTTAGTGATTCCTTGGCACTATTCTTAACTGGCTCAGACTTGCATTTCCAGGGGTACACCAGTCTGACATGCACACAGGATCCCTTGCTCTTAAGGGCCTTACAGATAGACATGCAGGTCAGGGTTCAGCCAGGCTCTACAGAATCTTCTCTCACTTCCACCAAAGAAATGTGAAAATACCATTCTTGTGTGACAGCTCAGGCAATGATATTCATTAGGGAAAATCTAAATGCAAGATTTATGTTAACTAGTCTGCTCATGGGAAGAATGTGGGATTCCTAAGCCTCTTAAACAACTTGTATGAAGAGTTGTTTCATTCCACCCCTAGGAAATCAACATTAAATATATCAGTTTGGTAAAACAATATCTCATAAAGCAGTAGCTATTGAGGCTGACTGCACGTTAGAATCATCTAAGGGGGCTTGGAGATGTTAATATCTGGGCCCCAATCTAGAGACTGACTTAATTACTCAGGATGCAAGGGAACAATAGTAAAAACTCCCCCCGTGAGTCTGAGCCCTGTGCAGCAAGGGCTGAGAACACTGTCCTAAGGGGACACCTGATTCCCATGCTAGGTGGCTACCCTAACTCGGAAAAGAGGAAAGCCAAAGCAACATATTAGAGGCACCAAATTAAACCAGCTCACATCTACTGCAGGGAGGTGGAGAAGTAAGCCTGACCTGCGACGCCAGCCATATGCTTCGTGTCTGTAGAAGAAATGGAGACGTTTTGTTGATCTCAGCTTTGATTGTTCCCCAATAGCCAACCATTTCCCCCAAAATGGCTACAATATACCTTATTCTTTCCCCACTGTTTCTACAGTTTCAACATCTATAACTATTCCAATATAATTAGGACTTTTCTGAGGACCCTATTCTAGTTCATTATTTGACCTATTTCTGCATCAGTGTCACATGGTTTTAATTATGTTTCAGGGAACAGTTCCGATGAGAAGCCACAGCATCTTTTTTTTTTTTTTTCCTGGTTCTTGCAATCATGCCAGAGAGATTTCAGACACGTTGCTCAGAATGGCAGGCATGAGTTTATTGAAGGGATGGGAAAAGGGACAAGAGGACACCATCAAGGAAGAGAGGAAAGCCACACACCCCTCCTGCCTTCCAATTTTATTGGTGGGGGAAGGGGGTTCCCAGGGAAGTTTCCAGAGAGTCCTGACAAAGTCCACCTTTTGACTGATGGCATAGAAACTGCACAGCCACCTGGGCCTCAGAGAGAGGATGGTATGGTGCGCATAGAGTTGGGGTTTTTAAGGAAATGGAGTCCCCTGCTTTGGGCTCAAATTACTCCCCTCCTTAATTTTTTTTTTATCCTTTGAATAGCCCTCAGCAATCTTTCTTTGTGAAGGTCTGGATGATGTTTTGGTTGCTACGGTGATTGGGGGTTGTGGCATGTTTTGGTGAGCATTCCTGGTAGGGTGTGACATGTTTTTGAAACAGTAGCTTTTCCCTAAAAGGATGTGATTAGAGCCAGGGGAGGTTTGGACATGCCAACCCCCAATTCCAGGTGCTTGCCTGTCAGATCAGGCTCCCTGTGATTTTTCAGTTGACCTTAGTTGTCCTTTCTCTGCTCATCCATTCATGGCTGATGAGCTACCTAACAATTACATTAAGGTCTCTCCTAATATTTGCAAACAGTTTCCCCTAGTTGTAAAAAGTAACAACACTGCAATATTCCCTAGAAATAACCTTTAACAAATACAGTTTATTTAAAAAAAAAAAAAAAGTGCAGTTACCCTGTATCAACCACTCTCCATGAAGCAACTCAGTTCCACAGGAATTAGGCACTATTATCATCCCCATTTTACAAAAGAGGAAGCTGAGGTACAGAGTGACTTAGTATCTTGCCCAGGGTTACCCAGTTTATAAATGGTGGAGCAGGAGTTAACACATGTGATGTGGCTCTAAAGCACATTTGGTTTTTGGTACCAGAGATTAAAACCAGGGTCACTTCAAAACCACTGAGCTACATCCCCAGTCCTGTTTATTTTTTATTTTGAAACAGAGACTCATTACATAGTTGCTTAGGCTGGTCTTGAACTTGCAATCCTCCTGCTTCAGCCTCCTGAATTGCTGGGATTACAGGCGTGTGCCACCGTGCCTGGTTCCAAAGCACTCTTCTCAGGCTGCCTATGCCTCCCAATTATTCTGTCTTTCTCAGTTTGTCGGTTTGTCTCTATGTATAAATATATAAATATATTTATATATATACACACAGATATACACATTATATAATGATGCATACACATGTATGTATAGACATATATTATTTGTATAATGTATATTACATTTTTAAAGGAGACCTTTGGAGCTCACTCCCCACACACACCTAATAAAGTCTTTAGTCATTTTCACAAGGAGAATATAGAGCTACTCTTATCTCATTATGAGAAACGAGTTAGGGAACACACATTGGGGCTCGTGGAGTGAAGCGAACTAGATGCAAGTATCTGCTCCACCATTTCTTAGCTGCGTGGCCTTGGGAAAATTACTTAACCCTCCCTGTGTCTGATACCTCAATTTAAAAAATATAAATGATAATGACAATATTACCTCTCTTACATTCTAATACTTAGTAAACACTTTTCTATTTGCTTGTTATTGGCACATTTTTGTAAGCTTAATAACCTCAAGCAAAGCACTTTATCTGTGCCTTGGTTTCCCCTTCTGTAAAATGAGGGTGATAGTGGTCCCAGGCTCATAGGGTTGTTTTGAAGATAAAACAAGTTGATATGTAGAAGAAAGCTTAGGACAGGCAAGTGCTTCACTGTTGGTTGGTTCTTACTAAATATTAGTTCTAAGACTTATGAGAGAAGGATCTTGGATTTTTTTTTAAAAAAAAGGTAAGTATTCCATGTTTCATTTAATTAGAGCCTCACTCTTATTGAGTCAAGTGTCCTAGAATTTCATACAAAATTTTAAAATCTTTTTAAGTTTTAAGCTAACTTTGACTCTTCTAATCAGAAGAATAGTTTTCCTTCATTCTTGCTAATTTTTGTGCATTTGTATTCTCCCTGTCTCTCTCAACTGGACTTCCTAGTTTTTGAGAATCACTGCTGTAATGTCACTTTCTTCAGATATGTTTAGAAAAAATATGTTGAAAAGTTCTGATTTAAATTCAATCTCATATTTATTATATCTTCTATTCTGGTACTTAATTTTTAAAGTCTGTGTGATCTAACAGTTTCTGAGAAGGAAATGTTAAAATTTCTTCCAAAAATTTCCTGAAATTAAGGTGTTTCTCCACCTTAGTTTTGGCTCTTGTTAGCTGATGTGTTTCTCCCTGTCACCATCTTGTCAGTATCTTTATACACTTTTAAGTTACCTATGTCTTTTCCCCAAATAAGACAAGTGTTTAGCGTGATCTCATCCCTCTGGTCTAGCCTTCTCTCCCACTGTGTTGGAATGGCCTAGTTTTAGGTATGTGTTGTTATGGGCATACCCTTTTTTTTGCTTTTAAACTTTCTTTCATTGCTTATTTAGGCAGCAGTATACCTAAAGTTATTTACTTTCCTTATTTCTCTAATGAGATTGTGTCTTCTTTATAACATCTATCATCCTTTCCAGAGTGTTTGTGGGTTTTTTTAATATTTATTTTTTTGGTTATAGTTGGACACAATACCTTTATTTATTTATTTTTATGTGGTGCTGAGGATCGAACCCAGGGCCTCACATGTGCTAGGTAAGCGCTCTACCACTGAACCACAACCCCAGTCCTAGAGTGTTGTGTTTCTAATTCCTCTTCTGTATTTCTGGGGACATTTATGTTACCTAATTTGACTATTTTGTGAGTCCTTTAATTTTACTTTCTCAGATATTGGCTCCTCAGAGTGGTTTTTATTTATTTATTTATTTGTTTATCTTAATTTTGGGGGAGACTGGGGATTGAACTCAGGGGCACTCAACCTCTGAGCCACATTCCCAGCCCCATTTTGAATTTTATTTAGACAGGGTCTCACTGAGTTGCTTAGCACCTTGCCATTGCTGAGCTGGCTTTGAACTCGTGATCCTCCTGCCTCAGCCTCCTGAGCTGCTGGAATTACTTGCGTGTGCCACTAGGCTCAGTTGGGATCTTTATTTTATAGTGCTTTTGTTCCTCAGATGTCCCATTGTTATTTCTTGTGAACTCATACTTCTCGTGTCTGTTAGCTACCTGAGTTGGCCCTGTGTCCTGACTACGGGAATGAGAGCCCAATTTTGTAGTCTTTTTCTCTGGACAAGTGGGCAGGGGGAGGCTCTGCCAGGATGAATCACTCCATATCAGCTGTTTCCCCAATAGACCAAGGCAACCCCACTCCTTAGGGAATCTCTCAAGCAATTTATCCAGGCACTGATTTTTTGCTGGCACTGTGTCCTCGGGTTGTAATTTCTCAGCTACAGGTCAGGGGAGAAGCAAGGTAAACACCAGGAGGCAATCCACCACCTGTCAATTTCAGAAGATGCCAGGAATGGAGAGCAGAAGAGCCCTCCCCAATTGACCTTCCATGACCACTACCATCATCTTGCCACTCATCCAGGAAGACAGTGTTGGGGAGAGGAAATGGCAGTGTCACCTAGCACTGTAATGGGAGGCAAAATAGTGTGGAGACAGGAACTGTGATTCTGGAGCCAGACTGCCCACGTTTAAGCCTAGCTCAGCTTTTATGAGCTCTGTGACCTTAGGCATTTGACTTATCTTCACCTTGCCTCAGTTTGCTCATCTGTAAAATGGGACAGTAATTCCTACTTTGTAGGGTTGTTCAAAGGATTGAATGAGCTCATATAGAGATACAAGACTTAGAAGAATATCTGGCAAATAGTAAACACTTGGTAAGTGGTTATTATGACCACTATTATTATTTTTATTATGATGATGCTCCCAAGGCCCATTTTCTTCTCTCACCAAATCCCAAGCACTTTTTGCTCTGCTTTCCCACAGTTTTACATTAGGCTCTCGAGTTCACTGACCTCTCGCTCACACTTCTCTTGCACATTCACGAGAGAGAACCTGCAACTCTTGGTAAATGAGCTCATTACCTTGATCTGAATCTGAATCTCTTTTTCCTAAGTGTCTGCTAACCTCTTCTTTTGAAACAATGAGGATATAATACGCTTATTCAGCCTCCCCACACACTGAGCCTTTAGTTGGCTGTTCAGGTTCCTGTTTATCGTCATAAAATAATGTTATTATGTAATGTAACTTTTTCCAATAAAAATACTTGATTTTTAAATTCTGTTAAGTCAACTTTATTAAAGTATCATTTAGATACAAGGAAATGCACCATTTGAAGTGAATAAATGGCTTTTGACCAAGGTGTATACTACTGTAAGCATCCCCACAGTCAAAATAGAGAACATTTTCCTCATTCCAAGTGATTCCTTTCTGCCCTTCCAGCACTGCCAGCTCAAAGCAACCACTAATCTGCTTTAATATGTTAGATTTGCCTTCTAGAGATTCATATAAGTGGAATCTTACAGTATGGAGTCTTTTGTGTCTGGCTTTAGCTCAGCAGACATTTTTCGGATTCATTCATGTTATTGGGTGTTAGGTCATATTATAAGTGTAAACTTTATAACCAACTACCAAACTATTTACCAGAATGACTGTAGCTTTTCACATTCCTAATAGCAACGTAAGAGAGTTCCAGTATTCTACATTCGTTCCAAAAATTGGTATTGTCTATCTTTTGTGTGTGTGTGTGTGTGCGGGTACCAGGGATTGAACTCAGGGGCACTTGACCACCAAGCCACATTCCCAGCCCTATTTTGTATTTTATTTAGAGACAGGGTCTCACTGAGTTGCTTTGTACCTAGCTCTTGCTGAGGCTGGCTTTGAACTTGCGATCCTCCTGCCTCAGTCTCCAAGCCACTGGGATTACACGTATGCACCACTGTGCCTGGCTTGCCTATCTTTTTTATTTTAGCCATTCTAATGGGCATGTGATGGTATATTATTGTATTTTTAGTTCTCATTTACCCAGTGACTCATGATGTTGCACATCTTTTCATGTGTTCAATGTTCATTCATATATCTCTTTTTTATAAGTTGGTCATCAAAACTTTTTGAATATTTAAAAAAATTGAATGCTTGTCTCATTGTTATTGAGCTATAAGAATTCTTTATGTGTTCTTGCTATAAGTGCTTAGGCAAATGTACACATTTCCTCCCAGACTGTTGCTTTCTTATCAGTATATTTTATAGAGCAGAAGTTTTAAATTTTGATGAAGTTCCAATTTATCTTTTTTTTGATGATTTATGGTTTTAAGTCTTATATAAGAAATTTTTGTCTAAGCCAAGCATGCAAAAAATTTCTCCATTTTCTTTTAGCAGACTTGTAGTTTTTATTTTTCCATTGAAGTCTACGATTCATTTTTTTGGTTAATTTTTGGGTATAGGTTCAGGTAAAAGTCGATGTATAGATTTAGGATGAGGCAAAGAATTTCAACAATGTAGTTTATTGAAAGAATGATCTTTTCCTTATTTGAATTAACATGTCACCTTTATTAAAAAAAATCAATTGGCCAAGTAGGGCTCAGTGGCACATGATTATAATCCCAGAGGCCCGGGAAGCTGAAGCAGGAAGATGGCAAGTTGGAGACCAGCCTTAGCAAGTTAGCAAGACCCTGTCTCAAAATAAAAAATAAAAAGGGGTCTGGGGTTGTGGCTCAGTGGTAGAACAATCACCTAGCATGTGTGAGGCACTGGGTTTGATCCTCAGCACCAAATAAATAAATAAATACATTGTGTCCATCTACAACTAAAAAAAAAATAATAATAATAATTAAAAAAATAAAAAGGACTGAGGATGTGACTCAGTAGTAAAGCACCCCTGAGTTTAATCTCCAGTACAACAATAACAACAAAATCAATAGGTCATATATGGAATGTTCTACTTCTGGACTCTTCCCTGTGTTCTGTTAGTTTATTTTTTTATCATTAAAAAAAAATCACCTGAGCATTTGATATCTCCTTCAGAAGTTTTTTAAAATCCTATAGTTGTAAGCAATATCAAATCAACAAGGCAATTTGGGGGCTTTTCCTTCTGACTGGGGAAAGCAGTGGGGTGAGTCTCCAACTTCTGTTACATTCCAGTTTGGGTAAAAGGCAGCCATGTTGGTGGAAGTCTGTTTAGGGAGATGCTCATGGGTATTTTGTTGTTGTTGTTGTTGATTGGCATGTATTTCACCCCTGCCTCCTCCCCACTTGTCCCACACAATGCTTCTGCTCTGCAGCTGCCTTAAAGACCTATTTAGAGTCAAAGCAGTGTCAAATCAATGAGGGAAGCTACTTGTTGTTGATGTCTTATGGGAGAAATTATCCCAAAGGTGGTAACCCACAACTCCCCCCATCTCTATATTGGATAGTACTATTGGGACTTTCAGAATTTTGTTCCTTACCAAGAACAATAATGCTTACCAACTTGCGTGCTGTACTTTGACTCTTAGCACCAGTTTAGAGTTTGGTACAAATTGAATTGCATCTGGTCAGTATTCTCAATATGTAAAAGACTGGGCCTTCTCTGTTTTGGATATTTTTGTTTATTTTAATGGATATGGACAGGGAGGGACCTTGAAAATGGACATGTAAACTACCCTCTTTCCCAGAAATTTTCATCTAATATATTTTTAACTTCAATTATTTGTTGATTTTCTCATACATTCTATTTTCAATGTAACCTTAGGTCAGTTAAAATTATCAATTGAGTGGCTTTTTAAAAAAAAAATGGTAAGATTTCTTTAATCTCATATTCTGTGGGAAGAACAGTTTCCTTTCCATTATGTATGTAGATTCCTGGGAAGTTTCTGCAAGCTTCTGGTCAATTCTGGCCCCAAGTTTAAGTTTCACTTCTCTAAATCCTCTTGGTTTCACTTACATTTCACTTCCCGAAGCTGTTCTCTCTCTCCCATGGCTCAGCTTCTGTTTTGTGATTCTTCCTTCTGAAACTGTCTCCAAAAACTTCAAAAACTTCACACAGGCATTTTGGGGTAATTATCAGCTTTCCTCTGGGTTTGAGATGCTGCAGGTGGAGTGGGGGTTACATAGTCAATTTTCTGGGCCTCCATCTCTCCCGGCTTCCAGTTTCCTTTCCTCTTAGAATTCCCCACCCAGATCAATTCCCCTTTTCTACCAGGAAAATGATGGAAGACTATTAGTATCATATTAATAAACACAGGAAATTTACCGTGTGCGGGGCCCTTGAATGTACGTTAGACATACTGACCATTTCATCTTCACTACAATGCTGAGAAGAAGCTGTCGTAATTAGCCACCTTTTACAGATAAAAACTTAATCATATCTAATTTGCTCTGCTTTTAAAAAGACCATTGAAAGAACTGGTAGACTTTGAAATTATGGGTATCCCTCCCCCCTCCCCCTAGTTTCTGGGAGGTGAATTGGGCAACATGGAGATTTATTTTGTCAAAGATGTGGAAAATGTCTGTTCCTTTGCAAATAAACACACAGATATAATCAGTGACATTTTAGATAACTGAAAGTTGTCAGCTGAGATCACCCTGCTAGTATAATTTAAAGTTCCCATTCTATAACTTGTAGAAATCAATGACCTTCCCCAAACTTTGCAAATGTCATGACAAATTACCTTTTCATGGTTTCCATTTTGCATATCCTCTGAATAAATTAAATTATGGGCTATTATACAACACCTGGGCCTAGACATGGAGTACAGCTGTTGGTCTTGATTCTCCCCAACTGCACCCCCCCCCACCCTCCCACACACATGGTCTTCATCTGAGGAGATGATACTGAACACTTGGAGAAATTGAGGAGTTTCTGTCCCCTAATGCTAACAACTCTCTTTGAATATTAGATTCCATTTTTTATTTTATTTTATTTTTGTACCAGGCATTGAACCCAGGGATGCTTAACCACCAAGCCACATCCCCAACCCTTTTTTATATTTTATTAGAGACAGGGTCTTGCTGAATTGCTCAGGGACTCACTAAGTTGCTGAGTCTGGATTTAAACTCATGATCCTCCTGCCTCAGCCTCCCAAGTCACTGGGATTATAGGCATGTGACACTGCACCTGGCTAGATTCTCTCTTAAAAGTCCTTTTAGTTCTTCCAGCATTGGGAATTTTACTGTTACTGGCCTCTACCTTTTCTCTCTTCCTAATTCTCTTCTATCTTGTTTCTGTCTCTTCCTCTTAGGAGTCTAAAATAATTCCTTTTGTTCTCTAAATGATTAAACTCCCTTCTTTACTCCATGCTTTATGACCAGGCTTTATAATTTGAGAATCAAATTTTTCGAGAATGAAATTTTATGCCTAGAGAAACAATAACAATATTTTTTTTCAACAAAGAGTGCTCCCTCTCAGAGATAAAGTTTGGGACCACCTGCTGAGACAATTTTTAAGCATCTACAGAAGACTTTCTCCTTGTTACATAAAAAATGAAGGTTTGATAACTTCAGAAAATTTACAACTCAAGAGTCACAGGTTGAGTTCATTGGCCCTGCTTGCTTTTGTGTAAGACATGAGAGAGGTCCATGTCTTACACAAACTAAAGGAGAGAGGTTGGGGCATATCTGTTGTGCTTTGATCAGGCAGAATTAGGGCTAGACCTTGTACATGGGAATCTTGAGTAGCAAGAGAAGGAAAGGGGAGAGTTTATATAACTTATGCAACTTTTGATTTACCAATAGTCTAAAAACTAACATTTTTATATATGATGCATGATGGCATAATGTAGTATGCTTGTAAATACATTAGTATTCTGAAAACAGATCTAGAAGAGAAAGGTCTTCAATGAGACTGAAAAGGCTCATTGTCCATACACTGTTCAATATGCTATATAAGTGAGATAAAATTGAATAATTTAACAAATAACATTGGAAAAGTGGGATAGCCATTTTTTTAAAAAGTGACATCACTTGGCATTTACTAGAAGAATATATAGCTGAATATTTTTGTAAATCTGAAAGTAGGAAAGTCTTTTCTAATCATGGCATAAAAAACACTAAAATAGATTTGACTGCCACATCAAAGTAATACCCAGAGGGCCTTAAGGAGCCAGCAACTAACAGGGAGGATGGGTGTCACCCAGAAATGGAACAGTCTAAAAGCTGAGAGCATATTCACAGGCCCAGATGTGTCCTGATACGGTAGCCCCAAAGGGAGGGGACGTTCAGAGGAAAAGGGTAGAGACAAACATAAACAACTGAAAATACACACGCTCACGCCCCTTTGCGCGCGCGCCCGCGCACACACACACACACACACACACACACACACACACACACACAGCCTTATAAACCACTGAGGCACTGGACACAGGGCTTCTGGGCCCATTTTTAACTACTAGGGACAGAACACCAACAGAACCTAGAGACACAAAGAATCCCTCAGTCCTTCACACTGTTCAGAGTTGAGACCTGGAGAAAAATCCTGAAAAAATGCAGGGATACCTTGTGCTGTCACAGAAAAGAGAGATCATGTGACCTCTGTGAAAAAAGAGATAATCCATATAGCAAGGTTAGGGTTGTGGCTCAGTGGCAGAGCGCTTGCCTAGCACGTGTTCAATTCTCAGCACCACATATAAATAAACAAAGGTCCCTTGACAACTAAATATATCTATATAAAAGATACAGCAATAAATTAATAGAATGAGGCTGAACAAGGAAGTTGAAAGAGCGAAGGAAAGAAAGTGAGGACAAAAATCTCCTCCTAGAACTAATACATATAACAGAAACACTGACCCAGTAGCCAACCTATGTGTGATATGAAGAATAAACTTCAGGAAAATCACATAGATTTCAGATGATCACTCAGAAAAGCCAAAGCAATTAGAAGAAGGAAGAGAAGCTGGGAAGAGCCAGCGTACTTTTTTGACAGACAATTGTTGCTTTTCAATCTAGTAACTCTTCCCAACCCGTTTCTTGCCTGCTTAAGTTTACTGTATAGGACGCACAGGCGAAAGACTCTCTCTCTCTCTGCCTCTTTGGGAGGGCACACACCTTTGACTTGAAAGCATGCTGAAACTGCTCTGAGAAAATCAAGCTGCAGAGATGTACAAGAGAAAAAGGTTTGTGTGTGTGTGTGTGTGTGTGTGTGTGTGTGTGTGAGAGAGAGAGAGAGAGAGAGAGAGAGAGAGAGAGAGAGAGAGAGAGAGAGAGAGAGGAGCTAAATCACCACTCCCCATTCACATGTTGAAATCCTATTCCCCCAATACCTTAGGATGTGACTGCATTGGGAGTTAGGGCCTTTAAAGAGGTAATTAAGGCTGAGGTCATTCAATGTGAGCCCTAATCCATCACTGGAATTCTCACAAGAGGAAATTAGGACACAAACACACAGAGACCAAAAAAATCACACAAAGATGCAGAAACAACAGGAATGTACAAGCCAAGCAGATAGTTCTTAGAAGAAACCAAACCTGCTGGCACTTGAACTCTGACTTCCAGCCTTCAGAACGGTGAGGAAATAAATCCTGCCATTTAAGCCCCTCGGTCTGGGGTTCTTTGTTACGGCAAAGAACACAAACTAATATAGTATGTGCTTGCGGTAAAATACAACTGGAAGAAACTATCGAACTCTAACTTAGCTTATTTTTGAAGGAACGGCTACATAAGAGTCTAAAATTTCTAAATTATATAGTTTTGTTTGAAAATGTATAAACATCCTCAGAGAACAAATAGGTATGTTAACAGGGAATGCAGGGTGGGAGACAAGTTGGGAAACTCCTCTCTTAATAAAAATACGGAATTTTAAAATATGAAATAGAATAAAAGAAAAAACCCAAAATGCACTGATCTCTCTCTATGTGTGGTCACCAATTTGACCCTGAGCTGTCAATAATGCAACTTATAAGAGCACGGTGTTTGTTGCGCAAGTGAGATAACAGCCGGGATCACGTGTTAAAAGGTACCTGGCTCATGTTGGCATAAGAACCCTCCTCCAGGTGCTCTCACACAGGTGACATTTCAAACATCCTTATAACTCAAGCTATGATTGGTCCATAGTGACTGGTTTTATATCAGCTCTCAGCATCACAGCAAGTGCAAGCAAAGGCCATGACCTGAGTCTAGGACCAAATCATTCTCTCCAATTTGTCATCTGTCTGGCTGCACTTGGTAACATACCTATTTGTTCTCCAAGGATGTTTACATGTGTGACCCCAGTCTCCACAGACAGAGGATGGAGAAAGGTGGGGCTTCGAGAGCAGAGTCCCTGTTCCCTTCCCCCCCACCACCTCTGGCTTTGAAGGGGATGGCACTGAGAACTAGCTCTGGAAAATCCCAATATCTTCCCAGTCTGGGGGCAAGAATTGGGGGTGGGGATCATTTATTGCAAAGGGGAGGAAAAAAAAAATCTAGGCAACTTTTCCCCATGTGTACCAAGCAGTTACTAAACGTGAGTCATTCTATTAAGTGCTTTTCATTTATTATTTCATGTGAGCAGAATATCAGCCCTGAGTGGTATAGTCTGTTGTGGCAACCATATTTACAAAAAGGGCAGCTGAATCTGAAAGAGGTTGAAAAACTGATCAAGTCTCGCCGTGGACAGAGGTGGAGCCAGGATTTGGAGCCATGAATCCTGACTTCGGGGCTGATGTTCTTCTAACCACGGGGCCTGGGATCAGGAGGCCCCACATCAGTGCTAGTGCAGCCGCTTGCTGGATGATGGCTTTTGACAAGGCCCTCCCCTTCTCTGAGCCTCATTTTCCTCCTTAGTCGAGGGGTAAGCCTCACCTAGGCACTCTTCTAGCTGGGCAGTGCCAGGCTTGGCCCCATGTCATCATTTTGGCTGATGGCCTGGGTGGGGGACTTCACTACAGATGGAGCCTTGGCTCCAGCACAAGATTTGGCTTAACTTCCAGAAGGCTCTTACCCCTGGATGATAGACGTTGTCCCTGAAAAAGATCTGCAGAGAAGAGTATGTCTCCTTCATAGGCGAGCTATGCTGCAAGATCTTGGGGCAGCTTTTAGGATCCTCCCTACCTCCTTTACCATTCTTGGTCCTACTCCTGCCTCTACTTTTGACTCCTCTGCCATGCCATCAGCACTGTCCTGCCCCTCAGTGGTGACAGGTGATGACAATAGACGGACAACGGCATTTCCAGACCACGAGCTCTGTCCCAGGCCTACCTGAAATTCCAGGCATTAGGACTAGGAAATCTGTGATGGGCAGATCCCTATTCAGGAACCACTTACCAATACTACCACCCATCCAGATCCTGACCCCATTTCACAACCTAGTTAATTGTACCAATCCATGCTTTTTCTGTTTCTTTCTAAATAGTGCTCTAGGGCAGGCCGTTTTTTTGGACAGAGGGTTTGTGATTGGTTTTCCTCAACATCACTCCTGCTAAAATCTCTCTTCATTGCTTACCCAGATCTACTAGAAAAGGGTGATAGAATTAAGGGGGCTATGATTGAAATTTCTTTGTATCCAGAAATCTATGTATAGCATTTTAGGACAAGAGAAGTCCCAGAGATGAAACAAGAATAGTGGAGTATATTCATTTTGTGCCTTCCAAGGTCTGGCTCCACCTACATTTCTATCTTATCCATGGCTGAGGCACCCTAGACGTAAGAGCAGTAAGTCCTGTCCTAAGGGCAGTGACAAACCTCAGAGGCCACTTTAAACACCACCATAGTGTTCAGATGAGAAACAGAGACTAGGAGAAGGGAAGGGACCTATGAATCACTCACAGAGGAAGAGTTACAATCTAGGCTCCTGAATGTCTGAATGTCATTCTTAGGTCATTTACGCTGCAGCTCTTTGAGGGCTACTTCCTCCTGATTATCATCTTTCTCCAGTTGCATGGCTTGGAGAAGCCCAGTACTTGGGAAGCCGGGTAAGATTTTGTTTCCAGCCTTAGTTTTCTCCCGGTTATGCATAGGTAGGACCTTTCAGAACCTAAAGTGTATTTTCTTCACTCGTCCCTTTTAATTTGGAAATTTTGTTTAAAAATTGTTTTGAGAAAGAGATCGGAGTTTAGATGACAACCAATACAATTTGGTTTAATATCTGAACACAAAACATTTCTTTTTTCTTTCTTTGGTTAGCAGCCATTATACATTTAAAACTCTGCACTCACCTGGGTTTTCCAAGATTTTCTTTGGCTATGGATAAAAGACCAAACCCTGTTTGCTGACTTTACAGCCTTCCAAGGTCTGGCTCCACCTACATTTCTATCTTATCTATTTCCCCCCACCCCCCACTGAATGCCATTCTTCTCTGCAGATACACTGGCCTTATCACACCTCTCAACTTTTTGATCACATGAAATCTCCTCTGCCTGGGATGCCACCCACCCGCTTCATGTCTTTACACCGTTCATGCGTTTCAAGGTCTAGTTTAAAAGTTCTTCCTCCTTGGGACATTCCTCAAACTGGGAGTGATCCCTCACCTAAATCTGGGTTTCATTGCACCTTATCAATTCCTTTCCTGCCACTTCCTAACTCACCGCATAGTTATCTTGTATTCTCCCAACTGGACTGTGAACTACAAGGCAGGATGCCTGTCACATGAGGAAGCTGGGATACCTCACAGCACCAGAACATACTGATGAGTAATGAACAGAGGGTACCTGAGTTCAGAAAACAGAGCCATCAAGGGAACATTTATGGTGGTGTGGAAATCAATTCCTTTAGCCTAGAGACTCTATGGAAGAAAGAAAAGGAAAGGAAAATTTAAAAAAAGAAGAAAGAACAAATACAATGGTTATGGGAAAGATTTGCAGGTTGCCCACCTAACTGGAGGGAAGGGAAGGGCAAGAAAACAGCAATAAATAAATTCTTCTTCATCTACTGAAATTTTCATTCATATAAGGCTGGAATATGTGGCAAAGTTTTGCTTTGCTTTGTTTTGCTGATGGATTCATGGTGATGGGCAGAGGTAGCAGCAGTTAAGAGAAGCAATGGATCGGTTGTGGTGGCACCAGCCTATAATCCCAGCAACTCAGGAGGCTGAAGCAAGAAGATTGCAGGTTTGAGGTCAGCCTCAGCAACTTATCAAGGTCCTAAGCAACTTAGCAAGACCCTGTCTCAACATAAAAATTTAAAAAGGGCTGGGATGGGAAGTTATACTCCATACGTATATGATAAATCAAAACACATTTTACTGTCATGTATAACTAAAAAGAACAAAATTTTAAAAAGGGCCCAGGGATGTAGCTCAGTGGTAAAGTGCCTCTGGGTTCAGTTTCAGTACCACAGAGAGAGTGAGGGAGAAGGAAAGAGAGAAGCAGTGATGAAGAAGCAACACTGATTGACAAGAGAAAAGCTTGAGGTATTAATGAAGCATTTTCCTCAGAAGAAGTAGGGAAGCAGCAATGCACTTTTTACTGTGATAAAGTGAGTTGTTCTCTGGAAGAAATGGCATTGATTTTTGAGTTAGAAAACATGGTGGATGTTAAGATTGGAATGAGGTGGACCTCTGTTTTCAAGAGTTAGGATACTGAGATTGTAGAGAAAGGTGGTTCCAGGTGGAATGGTTGGCTAAATTTGGCAATCTCTCCAGATGTAGCATTCTTAATGCTATGAAGACACTTTGGAAAGAGGCTGTGTGTGCACCCATCACTGAAAGATAGAGCTGGGGAACTGGAGAGGTCCCTCATGAATGTGACTGCAGTGAGAGTAACATTATCTCTAGGTGAGTATCACTTTCTCCCACAGCATGTTTAGACAGCAAAAGCACTTTCTGCAGTGGTCAAGGTCCTCTGAAGTTCCAGAACACCTTATTTTGGTGAAAGTGGTATCTGAGTCTCCATTACACATCCAGAACTGTGAACATATTAAGTACTGGGCTTTCCAACCTCTAAAGTGAAAGATTGCAAGGGAGAAGGAGGTTTGGGATGGGCTAGTGCATGAATTTTATGTAGTAACAAAATCACCATAAACATGATGGTTTAAAAATACAAATTTATTAGCAAGTCACAATGGTATCATGCTTGCAATCTCAATTACTTGAAAGACCGAAGCAGGAGGATCACAAGCTCAAAGCCAGCCCATGCAATGGAGCAAGACCCTTGTCACAAAAAAAAAAAAAAAAAAAAGAAGAAGACTGGGGATGTAGCTTGGTGGTAGGATGACCTGGGTTCGAGCCTCAGTACCACAAAAAGAAAAACACCCTCACAAATCTTTTATCTTACATTTCCAGAGGTCAGAAATCAGAAATGGGTCTCACTAGACTAAAATCTCGGTGTCAGCACTACCGTTTTCCTGCTGGAGGCTCCAGAGGAGAATCCATTGTCTGGTTTTTTCCAGCTTCTAGGGGACCTTTGTACTCCTTATCTGTGGGACTCTTTCTATATCTTCAAAGCTCAAAGTATCGCATCTTTCGATATTTTGTGTACCTCTCTTCCTCATTTAAAGGAGCCTTGGGATTAAATTGGGCTCACTGGGACAGTCCTTTATCTTAAAATCTGCTAGTAGCAAGTTTAATTTCATGTGAACCTTAGCTCTTCCTTGCCATATAACAACAGATTCACATGGACCATACCATTTCCCTCCAGACACTGGAACATGGACATTTTTGGAGGAAGGCATTATTCTTCCTTTCACTGTTGGGGAAAAAATAATTTTGTTCCCTGGAAGTGTGGAGAAAAGACATTTATCTTTATTTTCTTTCTATCTCCCTCATTAAGTAGAAAGATATTTAGATCCAAAAGAGAAAAATCATACTAGATGGAATCAAAGCTGAAGATGAATGAAGAGTCACAATAAATTCTAGGCTCCAGTGTTGGATTAAAATTTGCCCCAAGGTACTGAGAGAATTTAGGAATGAAATTTCCAAATTGCTCATGGAGAACTTATAGGTTTTATGGAGAATAATAAAAGTGTTAGAAGATTAGAGTGAGGCAAACATTGGTCAGTGTCTTAAAGAAGTTAGCTCTCATAAACTAAAGGTGAATGAGTTTATTGTTGTTTCTGGAAATAATTCTGAATGAAACATGAAAATAATGGTTTCTGAGCACCCCAAAGAGCCCTTTACAACTACAAAACAACATGGGCTTACTGAGAATAAATCATACCAGACACATGGTGTTCCATCCTTTCACATGGTTCATCCATGGTGGGTCTAGAGGGGAGGTAGATGCTGCATTACCAGACTAAGAACCCCATGAAGATTTGCTGAGGCAGAGACAATTATCAGTGTGTGCTGGAGTTGGCTTATGCTGGTTCACTAAAGTTGATCATGCACATGAATCTTTTACCAATTCCATGTTCAATGACACCATACTGGTAGTTGGAAATCTGCCATATTGGAAGTAGTTATTTCCCAGAAGTCAGCAAGCATGACAAACCAGGGCTTTTCTTCCTGGGTATGTGGTTGTTAAACATTTACCACCACAGCCCTGCCTGCTCTACAAGTATCTAGTATGGTGCCAAGACCCAGCAGGTGCTCAATAAATGTTTGCTGAAGAAATAATAACTTGAACAAGAAACTAAACAAAGTCTTCCATAATAAAATTGCAGTTACAATAAAGACAGCTGGATACTAGTGCAATAAAAAAAATTAAAAGAAAAAATGCAAACAAGAATGAAAAGAAATAAGGAAAAAAGAAAAAATGATTCAATGTCAAGATGAAGGGAACTTTCTAAGAGGTGAAGAAAGAGCTCTTTTTTGGCCCAATGAGTCTTGTGTAATCTTTATCATTCTAAGAGAATGTTGTATGATACAAAGAAGTTTTCACCCTCCTGAATGATAAACAGAATCTAGCAAGATGAAATCTCACAGGGGTAAATATAAAGTCCTGCTCTTAAGTGAGAACTAAAACTTAACAACAAAAATTGTGCAAGGTCAGGATGGAGTAGGGACAGGCAGGATGAGGTGTGAAAAGTGAATCTCACTACTCAAGCTGGTCAGATGATGGCAGAGCATGGTGCTCAGAACCAGCTACGTAACTGAGTGTTCAAACGGTGACTAGAGTGATGGGAGATGCCAAACTCATCCAGCGAGGTGTTGGAGGAATTCAGGAGTGTTGTCATTGGAGAAGGAAAGAGTCCAGAGGATATGAGGTTGACAACAGATATTTAAATAACAGGGCCATCATCCTGTAGAATTTTAGGGTTGCACCATTTTATGTCAGAGTCTGGGTTGAGAGCAACCCTGGAGCTGAGCAGGATATAGTCTGCAAAATCAGCAGGATTAGTCCTACTTGAGCACAGCATTGCTGTTTCACATAGCGGAAGCCCCTGAGAGCTATATTTCAGCCCCATATCAGGAAGAATTTATAACTCCTAAGGAGAATTCCCTTGCCTTAGATGGATTCAAAGCAGAAGATGGATGGTCACACACCTTGGGTGTGGGATGGGGGATTCTGGCAACAGAAAAGCAGGAGGGTTTTGTTGGATAACTTAAAAATCCTTCCAACTCTGACGTTCACTAATCTCTGTTGTGGACTATCATTGATGGGCTTTTACTTGTGCTAGGTATTCTGTTAGGTGCTTTATATACCTGAATTAATTACCTGCTTTATATACCTGTTGTAATTTAATCTTCTGAAGAAACCTACAAAGTGAATATTATTTTACAGATATAGAAATGAAGAGCCAGAGATTAATTCTTGGTCCATATTGAGAAGTTCAGCCAGGATTTAGACCTGGGAATATGTGACTCCTTGATTTTTTCTGAACCATTGTGGATGGGAGAACTTGATTCTTCCTGGACCATTAGGGATCCTCAACTACCTTAGGACTTTGGATTAGCAGTGTGACCAGTGTCAATACCAGTACTACAGCCAGGGAGACTTTGGAAGGAGTTTACTGCAAAGAACATAAAACACCGGCTTTGGTCACAATTGACTGGTCAGTGGAGGCCCTATCTTGGAAGTTAGACTTTTGACAGAGCTGAAAACTCTGAGGCTGAAGCCCTCCTCCTCCAGCCCTAGGATACATAATGGTGGAACCAGATTCTTACTGTGCACCTTCCACTGGGTAGTGATCACAAATTCACAATGCCCTGAAGACAATGAAGATGCTCACAGAATCCCTGCTTCAGATTAAAGGATGTGAGCCAGGAGTCTCTTTATCTTGCCTCCCCACCTATTCCACTGAGACTCAGGTGTTGACGGTGACTCTGGGTTCACCATCAGCCCCAGGATTGCTCATATGGGGCCAGTGGCAGACTGGAGCCAGTTTCTGGGAGCAGCCAAGTGGCCGATGTCCTAGGAAGCATAATCTTTGACTCATCCATCCTTTATGCAACTAATGAGCACTGCAGAGCTTGGGTGTTCACAGTGTGTCACCACGCACAGAGCCACACCTCTCTGTTGCTGGAATAGCTTGCCTGGCTGGCTCCTGAAACATTGGAGGATGTTCTTTGAGTTAGAAGAACCAGTGCCTTAACTTATTACCTAACGTGCTGCATCAAGACTGCTATTTCCTGCCTGCCTGTAATGTCATTCTTGAGTGTGAGAATTTGCTATGGGCTGATATTGTGTCTTGGGCAATTACTTTGAATTTCTCTGGAAACACCCTTGTTGACAATGGCTCATACTCGCACCTAGGATTACAGTCTGCTTATTATCAGAGGGAAAACACCTGTCCTCCCAGTGACCACAGCTACAATTACAGGCAGGATTCCTATCTCGCTCCCTTCCAGCCTCTCAATGGCTCACTTTATTTTCTGAATAAATCTGTCTGAATGGTCTCCCTTGATCCAGGCACCCGAGTCCCAAGCATTATTCTATTCCATCATCCCACTAGCACGATTCTTCCCAGGTCAGTATAATTGTTACAGACCTTGGCACCACAGATTAGTAATAAAGCACAGGATGGCTGGGCCAACAAATCAGCAAGTGCTGTGATCTTTCCATCCAGTTTTCATGCCCCTCCCCCTGAAATGAGCTGGGGTGATGTGTGGCCAGAACGGTGAGAAGGAAATTGGTCACAGGCACCATGTCTTTGTCTTTATTTTTTATAGATGATTCTGAAGTTGCCTTTGCAATTCACCATTCTCAGAACTAAATGAAGATGCGGAAATGAAATGTTGAAAAGGACTAAAGGAGGACTATTGTACACAATGGCTAAAGACCACTGAGGGAGTTGGGTGGGGTGGTGCAGGCCTGTAATCCCGGCAACTCAGGAGGCTGAGGCAGGAGCATCACAAGTTCGAGGCCAGCCTCAGAAACTTAGCAAGACTCTGTCTCAAATAAAAGGAACTGAGGATGTGGCTCAGTGGTAAAGTGTCCCTGGGTTCAATCCCCACTACCACCAAAAAAATAAATGCAAAATAAAAAAGGCTGTGGATGTAGCTTAGTGATAAATCTCCCTAGTACCAAAACAAACTGATAAATAAAAACTCACAATACTTTCTCATCTCTGGCTCTTCAGAGGATACCACTGGGGACCCTAAAGCAGAGAGGTAAATTAAATTGGGTCTAATTCTCCTTAGGCAGCCTTCACATCCCTGTTTCACATGGGCTACCTACCTCTTTCTATAGGGCTGCGTGACTAACTCTCTTTCTGCACATGTGGAAGGTCCAGTGTCTAAGGACGAGTGTGGGAGTAGCTTAGTAAGGCTGGCCTTCCAAACTGCCAACCCAAGGCTCTTGGCTTGCACTCTGCTGGGACCCTTGACCTCTAGTGGCTGTGTTCATATAAGTTATGATGACAACAAGGAGTTTCGTGGCTAGAGGAGTCCCTGCATGCTTGAGATGAGAACTGAAGATAACTTTTCCATTTGCACAACACTCTGGTATTTGGGGTGCAATGGCATTCAATGCCTCTATGGCAAGTGTAACTTGAGCTACTGCTTTTTAATCACCTCTTGCCCAACATCTCATATTACACAGCCACGATCCTCTTGTCCTCTGTTGTTTGTCAGAAAAGCAGAATAGCTTTTTGGTGAATAGTTTTGAGTTATTCAGCTTCAATCCACAAGGGTGTCATGGGGTGCTATCCAGAGTATTCAATAGGAAAAAATCAGAAGAAGGTTTGATGGGAGAGTTGCCATCTACCTACTCATTCTCCATCCACACAGATTTGTTGGCTTCAACCTGAGTCATCTCATATCTCAGGCTGCAGAGAATTCCAAAGAATGCCACTTCCTCATCAGGGCCATTCTTAATGGACACTCCCTAAAAAACATTAAAAGTAAAGCTTGCTGCATCTGTGAATATACTCACAGAAGAAATGCCTAGAGTGGACATGCCGGGTCAAAAGGCATGTGTATTTGTAATTTTCAAACAGAGGTTGTGAATTTATATATCCACCAGCAGTGTATGAGAGCGCCTGTTCTCCCATACCTTTGTAAATAAAGTGGCTTTTAAACTTTACAATTTTATGGGTGACAAAAAAATAAAAGAAAAGAAAATTTACAATTAACTTAGAAAAAAAATCCATCCTTTTATCACTGGAAACTCTTTGGAGGAGGCGACTTGGATTCCATAAATGCTTTCTTACCTTTACTCATACCACTTAGGATCCTGAAGAGAGAAGGGGACAGGAAGGAGGACAGGGAAAGGAGGAGAAGAGAGAGTAGCAGACGCAAAAAAAGAAAAAAAAAAAGGGATGAAGCGGTGAGGATGTGGGGTGGCCGTGGGTTGGACCAATGAGATCCTGGCTAGAGGATGGAGCTCCTGGCTACTCAGGTGTATTCCTGCCCCTCCCCCGTGAGCTTAGCTGCCCACAACCAGGATGTCCATTTCCACCCAGGTGCTTTACTTTCTGTGGCAAGGAATTCTGCTGTAGGCATTTGATTGCTCATGCCATTCTCAGACCTCAGGACAGTACTAGATATGGATGCACCTACTCCCCCGAAGCCCCTGCTAGAAATGTCAGGAAAAAGAGGTTAAGGGTCAACAGTGAGGTTTCTGAAGCTGCAACACTGATGACTTGGATGCAAGAAATGACCACAGCAAATTCTGTGCTGATCAAAAATACCCCAGGGCCAAGTGCAGCGGTGCACACCTGTCATCCCAGCAATTTGGGAGGCTGAGGCAGGAGGATCAAGAGTTTAAAGTCAGCCTCAGCAATTTTGCAAGGCCCTAAGTCTACCACGCGGCCTGTGCAGTGGTTTCATTAATGAGGTTCTAGGCATAAAGTTAGTTGGAAGAGATCGAAATAAAAACACAGACTCAATTACCTTATTTCTATTGCTAGGTCCGAGACAGCTCCCCTCTGGTTCCCTCCTCCAACCGCCCAGCAGGGCAGCAGGGATTACTCAGGGCTAGCAGGAGAGAGAGAGCGAGCACGCCGGGGACCAGCCTTTTATTGGGGAACAAGAGATTCAGGGGAGAATTCCATCCAATGAAGGTTGAGGGGGGGCTGCACTCCAAGGTCAGGGTCAGTGATTGGGTCCCCGGGGTCAGTGGTCAGGCACACCCCCACACGGATGGGCTCTCTCATCAGGAAAGGGCCAGGAAAACTTCGACTTTTGCCAAAGTGCCTCAGGCCCTTAACGGGAGGCACCCGATCAATGAGGCGGCGGTTCATTCTCTGGAGTTCCTGGATTCTTGATTGGAAGACTCGCCATCCTATAGTTACAATACAAAAGAGAATTAACAGCAAAGAGAATAATCCAATAATATACCAAGCAGAGTGTTTAAGAATATTTCCAGGGTTGAATCCATTTAACTCCTTCAATATTTGGTTAGCCAAAGAAGAAGGATCTGAAAAATCAGCTCTATTATTTTGAATGTCTTGGATATGGTGATGAAGTTCCAAAATATCCAAGCTATTATTACTACTTTGCCAAATACCTAATAAATGGTTTTTAACCTTCTCCCAATCCCAGAGAGAAGCATTGTACTTGGCAGCTGTAACACACACATATTTATAATTAGCATGGCATTTAAGCCTTTCTTTAAATTTTAAGGCTGAAAGTTCATTACCTATGTCTATAACAGTTGCCTCTAAGGCGTTTAATTTAGTCTCAATCCTTTCATCAATATTTACTTGATTACGCAGAGCCTTGGAAGTATTTTGAGCTAAATTATTAAGAAATTTTGCATGCTGAATATTCTGAGACAACATCAGAGACGCAGAGACAGTTGAGGCAATAAATGAGACCAGTGCTAACACACCAACAATTATGACTCCAATAGCACGTTTAGGTCTTGTTAGCTGAGCATGAATTTGCTGCAAGACTTGTAAACCAGCATCAGCATACCATGGCTCTGAAATATTAGCAGGTAATAAAACAAAAGAGGGCTGATGAAGTATCAGCACTCCTTTTCTTCCATTATACCTAGTAATACAATTGGTTAGGTTGCATTTATTACAAGTAATAACATATCTGTCACCTATCCATTTAACTTTTACATTTCCAATAATTAAAACATAAGGAGATTGGACACAAGCTCTTAAGCCATAGCAAGATCCTTCTTTACAGTTCTTGCCGACAAATTTTGGTAAAGGTTTATCTGTAAAATGTAAATACTCTGAGGCAGCAATTAAACGCCAAATATCTTTTTGAATACCTCCTTCACTATAAGTCAAAATATTACTAACAAATCCTGCAGGTGTCATAGCAGAATTTCTTCGTAATTGTCTCCTATCAATTTTTGGAGACCAGTCTAAAATATACCCACTATCTTTAGACACCTTATGTTGTACTGGAAAGGGATTTACACAGTCCATCCATTTAGGAAAGGTACCGATCTCAATTATAGAACTATTTGGACAGTGGGGTATCTGTGGAGGTTTTGCAGAAATGACTGGCTTGTTATGGGAAAATCCCATCTTAATTACTGATCTAGTATTAGGTTTTAAGTCCCCATAATTAGAATTATTTGTCAGTCTAGGTTTACCAATTGCTGTCTTTTCTTCGAATGATACTTTCAGACAGCCAGCATGTTTATCATGTGACCAACACAAAGGTAATTGGGCACTGTAGCCAGAATAATTAAATCTAGTCACATGATTGGGAGTAATATGAGTATCTGTAATTCCTCCCATCATAAATGAGTCATTAGTAAATACTGGAATAGATTCTCCAGTCCACACAGCTGGGTGCACCAGGGGTGGATCTGGGAAATATGTCCAATAAGTGTCTTCTTGATTCCCTTTTACCTGACAGCCCAGTAGGGCAATTACTGTCGCTACCATCAAGACTGGGGTCCTGTTCTTTCCTAGGCGTCGAAGTATTTGGGAAGCCTGGGTTGTTAGCTTCTTCACGTCTTTCCACGAAATCAGTTTTTCGACTGGTTCAATCTGGTCTTTCTTCATCTTTTTCCGAAATCTCCTCCTTCTGGGTAGTGGCTCCTCTGGGTCGATCCTCAGTCGCTTGAATCTGGGTTCTATCTCCTCCATGTCTGGTAGCACGTCCAGGCACCCAAATAGGACGGAAAGAGCCTTCTGGGAAGATACAAGCATGGCCTTTTCCCCACATTATTACCGGGTCTGGTCTCTTCCACTGACCAGTCTGTAAATCTTTCCACAGAACTCTGCCTAAGGGGCTTGTTACTGAGGGAGACATCTGTCTCTCAGCAGCAGTGTGACCTTCTGAGTCACAGTTTAAAAAATTTAAAACAAACAAGGCATGATTAAGGCTATTTTGGGGAGTGACAATCCTATTCCCCCCTTTTAATTTTTGTAATTGAAGCTTAATAGATAAATGAGCTCGTTCCACAATGGCTTGACCTTGGGGGTTATAAGGAATTCCTGTTTTATGATTAATTTTAAACTCTTGGCAAAATTGTTGAAAAGAAGAGCTTACGTAAGCTGGAGCATTATCTGTTTTAATCTGCATAGGGCACCCTAAAACGGAAAAGGCTCCTAAGCAATGAGAAATTACATGTTAAGCATTTTCCTTAGTACGTGCTGTGGCAAAAATAAATCTAGAATAAGTGTCCACTATGATATGTACATAACATTGCTTACCAAATTGAGGAATATGAGTTACATCCATCTGCCATATCTGATTTGGTTTTAATCCACGGGGATTTACCCCTGATGGCAGAGATGGAATGTGAATAACACACTTAGGGCATTGGCTTACAATCTGACGAGCTTGTTCTCTGGTAATACTAAATTTTTTACGTAAGCTAGAAGCATTTTGATGATGTAAGGAATGGGAAGCTAGTGCACAGTCATATGAAGACATCTGTTGACAAAAAGCTACTAACTTATCAATTTTGTCATTACCTGAAACTAGAGGTCCAGGAAGATTAGTATGGGCTCGAATGTGTCCTATGAAACATGGGTACTTTCACATTAGCACTGTCTTTTGTAAATTATGAAATAATTCAAATAACTCCTGTGATGAAGTAAATCCAATCATTGAGGTTTCAATATTTTTGGTAACTCCGACTGCATATAAGCTGTCAGAATAAATATTAATAGGCTCATTTGAAAAGTAATATAAGGCACAGATCAGAGCTTGAAGCTCTGCTCTTTGGGCAGAAGTATAAGAAGTTTGTATCACCTCTGTGTGAACACGACTGAAAAATCCTGCCTTACCGGAGTTTGAACCATCTGTGAACACCGATAAAGCTCCCTCTATTGGATGAGCTCGTACAATTTTTGGGAAAATGAGTGATGTTAATGATGCAAATTGTACAATCTTATCACGAGGATAATGGCTATCTATCTGTCCAGGGAAATCAGCAAAAGCTATCTGCCATGAATTAGAACTTTGAAAAAGCCAGTTAGTCTGTTGAACAGAAAATGGAATAATTATGATATCAGGCTCAGATCCAATTAATTGCAAAATCCTAGTTCTACCTTTAATTACTAATTTGAGCTATAGAATCATGAAAAGGAATTAATGTTTTTTGAGGAGAGTGGGATAAATAAATCCACTCAATAACTCCTAATCTTTGCCATATGGCTCCTGATGGGGTATGCTCAGTTGGAAATATTAATAAATACACTATTTCTTTAGGATCTATTCTAGTAAGCTGTGCATTTTTAATTGCAACTTCAACTTTTCTTAAGGCTGCCTTAGCTTCTAAAGTTAGCTGATGTGGAGAGGTTGGAGAAGGATTTCCTTGTAATATCTGAAATAAAGGACTTAACTCAGAAGTAGTTAGTTTTAAGGATGGCCTTAGCCAATTAATATCTCCCAATAGTTTTTGAAAGTCATTAAGGGTACGTAACTCCTTAACTCTTATCTGAAGATTTTGAGGACGGATTGTATGTCCTTGAATTATCTGACCTAAATATTGAAAAGGAGACACCTTTTGAATTTTTTGAGGAGCTATACATAAACCCATTGCTGTAAGCAAAGTCTCTAACTGAGTAAAAATTTCTGAAAGTACCTCTGGATTAGCATGAGCCAATACTATATCATCCATAAAATGAATAATAGATGCATCAGGAAAGCTATTTCTTATGGGATCTATCGCCTGGTCAACATATTTTTGACACAGTGTAGGACTATTACGCATTCCCTGAGGAAGTACCTTCCAGCAATATCTTTTAACAGGTTCCTTAAAATTAATTGCTGGGACAGTGAAAGCAAACCTTTCACAATCTTCAGGATGCAACCTTATAGAGAAAAAGCAGTCTTTTAAATCTATTACCATCAAGCTATAATCTAAAGGAATGGCTGTGGGGGAGGGAAGTCCTGGCTGTAATGATCCCATAGGCTGAATTGCATGATTTATTGCCCTTAAATCCTGTAGTAATCTCCAATTTCCTGACTTTTTCCTAATAACAAAAATAGGTGTGTTCCAAGGACTAAGTGTTGGTTCAATATGACCAGCCTGAAATTGTTCCTCAACTAATCTATGAATTATTTTAAGCTTTTCCCCTGAGATGGGCCACTGAGAAATCCATATAGACTCCTCTGTGAGCCATTTTATTTTTTCAGCTGTCTTAGGGATCGGGGAAGTACTCAGGGCCCCTAGTAAAAATTTTGATTTGGAGCATTTACTAATCTTTGTCGTGGAGACTGGCTTGTAAACAGATACTCTTCCTGAAAGGTCTCCCTATCATCTCCAGGAAAATACCTCTGATTAACTTCCTCAATTGACCTTATAGAATTTGGAGTAACTAATAATAATCCCATTTTGGCTAAAATATCTCTTCCCCATAGGTTAGCTGGTAAAGACTCTAACACATAAGGCTTAAATACTCCACTGTTCCCATCGGAATCTTCCCAACGGAGATAGTTGGCACTTTGAGCAGGGTGTGAAATCCGTCCTATTCCCTCTAGGTTAGCTGGCGCTACATGCAAAGGCCAGTTTCTAGGCCAAAACCGACTAGACAATACCGAAATGTAAGCTCCTGTGTCAATTATTCCTAGAAGATTTTTATTATTAATTCTAAGTTTTAATAAAGGGCGTTCTTGTCTTACTAACTGTGACCAGTATACTCTGTCCGGCTGTTTAGAAACTGAATCTACCAGCAGGTGCCTTTCTGAGACACAAGGCAATAATATTAATTGGGCAAAAGTATCCTTTGGGGTGAGTCTTAGGGGATAATTGGCTTTTACAGTAACATATAACTGTCTTTTAAATCCTGAATCTATCACACCAGGTATCACCTCAATGGCTCCCTTCAAATTATTTCGTCCCAAAATTAAACCTACAGTATTATCAGGAAGCGGCCTGAAAATCCCAGTAGGAATTTGTTCTGGCCCCGTTTCAGGATTTAACTCAACTGTCTTTGAAGGTCCTAAGAAAACTGTCTGTGATCTCTGTCCCTGTCCCGATAAAAATCGAGGACTGTCCCGGTCCTGGTCGGCGCCAGTGACGTCACACTCTGCGACCTCCCTTGGAATTCCCCATATTGTTGCTCAGCTCCCGCTAGGAGGAAATGATGGCCACGAGAAGGCGGGCTCATCTGCGCCATCTGAATCCACCGCGTGGAGCCTCGAGTTTAAGTTCACATTTCTAACCTTTGGTTTGGCCCTTAGTGCTTTTGTTTTTAAACGGCTTAAGGGAAAGGGAATTAACTTAGCCTCCGGCTGATTCTCCATTTGAATAGACCTAACAGCTCATTGAATGCCTTTTAAAAGGTCCTCAGGGGGCCTCAAACTCTGGCCCATATATTCAAAAAGACAAACTTCTAGAGCTTTCCATGTTTTCTGTATATTTTCAATGCCTCCAGGTAGTTCATTAGAAATACAAACTCTCTGTAACTTCCTTCCTAATTTCTCCCAAGTAAGTAAATTTGGAGATTCCTGTTCGCAAAACCAAGGACAATATTCACCTACAATCTAAAAATTGTAATAACTGAGTTTTCTTTATCTGTTTCCCTTTCTGATTAATTATACTGTCTAAAATAGTCAGGTACATTTCCTTATCCGTAGAAGTTGAATTTCCCATTTTAATTAATTTAATGTCTCTTTCCTTCAATATCTCCAGGTACTTTTGTGACCCAAACGTCACCTCTTCCTTTATCTTTATTCTTTTCCTTATCTTTATATCTTTTTTCCTTATCTTTATAGCGCGCTCCCACTCAATCTAACTAATCTAGAATGCCCCACGTTGGGCGCCAAATCTACCACGCGGCCTGCGCAGTGGTTTCATTAATGAGGTTCTAGGCATAAAGTTAGTTAGAAGAGATCGGAATAAAAACACAGACTCAATTACCTTATTTCTATTGCTAGGTCCGAGACAGCTCCCCTCTGGTTCCCTCCTCCAACCGCCCAGCAGGGCAGCAGGGATTACTCAGGGCTAGCAGGAGAGAGAGAGAGAGCACGCCGGGGACCAGCCTTTTATTGGGGAACAAGAGATTCAGGGGAGAATTCCATCCAATGAAGGTTGAGGGGGGGCTGCACTCCAAGGTCAGGGTCAGTGATTGGGTCCCCGGGGTCAGTGGGTCAGGCACACCCCCACACGGATGGGCTCTCTCATCAGGAAAGGGTCGGGAAAACTTCGACTTTTGCCAAAGTGCCTCAGGCCCTTAATGGGAGGCACCCGATCATGTGTGAGAATGGCTTCCCACACCTAAGGAACTTAGTGAGACCCTGTCTCAAAATTTTTAAAATAAATGAAAAGGGCTGGAGATGTGGCTCAGACTGTGTTGGGAATTAAACCCAGGGGTGCTCAATCACTGAGCCACAACCCCAGTATTTTTTTTTTATTTTGAGATTTATATGGTCGTATATAGCACAGTTGCTGGGAATGAAGGTCTATTAGCATCTTTTATTTTAAGGTAACAAATGAACTGATTCAGATTACCCTGAATGTTGGTGATTTACGAAACTGCATTTTGTAATGAAGCGTAATATGTTGGCCATGCAGACAGGTCCAGGGCAAACCTGTTACAACTCAATACTGGCCTCTCCAAACACAGTTTGGAAATCAGAAGATAGAATAGAATTCCGTGTAGGTCCTTCAACTTCCCTGGGCAGCAGCCTGAGCTGATTGCTGCTCTAGAGCTTCACCATCGTTTCAGTCTCGCTCCTCCATCTTTCCTACTGGGCATGTCTTTCCCCATGAGAGGCTCTCTGCTCTCCAGCTGATCTCACCCTCCTGATTAATTCATACCCGCAGGTCTGTGTCTTTCAGCTTTTGCCCCTCTTATCACTTGTTCAATGCCCAATATCCCATCCCAAATCATCAGTGACCTGAGTGGTCTTTATAGCTCTGACATTAAATGTGGTGGTACTGTCAGTCCCCAAATACTACATCTGCTCTTCCAGACTCTAGTCTTCCCTCTAATATGACTGCCATGTTGACCTACTACTCTTCCAGGGAAGACGGCAAAGATCATTGTTTCTCATATAGGATATCAGAGGATATTTACAGGTGGATAAGGTCTCTTTCACCATCAGAATGGATTACATGTTAGATCTGCTGGTGGTCCCTAGACTCAGTGGGTGTTGCAGTGTGGGAGGCATAGTGTTGAGGGAAGACACCTGCCCCATTCCTCATACTCTCATGGAGAAGTGGAAGAAGGATGGGCGGGCTTGTTCCAACCCCTTTATCCTTCACATGGATTTCCCAAGAGAGAAAGAGTGACTAACTAGAGAGGATGAGAATATTCTTTTTTGGAGCATCCTCCTCTCAGCAAATTCAGGTTCTCTGCTTTCCCATGCAATGTACTTACTAGAACATGTTCTGACCCTTAGTAGGGAAGGACTACAATTTTTTTTTTAAAGAGAGAGTGATAGAGGGAGAGAGAGAGAGAGAGAGAGAGAGAGAGAGAATTTTTAATATTTATTTTTTAGTTATCGGCAGACACAACATCTTTGTTGGTATGTGGTGCTGAGGATCGAACTCGGGCTGCACGCATGCCAGGCGAGCGCGCTACCGCTTGAGCCACATCCCCAGCCCCAGGACTACAATTTTGGTGATCAGCAGTAGGAAATCTAAGCCAGTCATGGCATGGTTGCCTTTATCAGCCAGAAAGGTAAGTGTTTTGATCTTGAGCTGTATAACTCATGAATATATCTCAGAGTTGCTTTGGCAGTTGGTCTAGGAAGAAAGAACATGGATAATTAGCATCACCTCATTTTCCAATACCTGCCATCCCTGGGCCTGGATGCTTAAGGAAACTTTGAGTATAGAATAGAGTGATTTGATCTGAGGGTCCAGAAGCAAATTGAGAAAAGAAGGACGACATCCTGCAGGGATATTGGCCTCCTGTGAAGGAGTACCAGGCCCCAACACTATCCAGAAAGATTCTCCATTCCTCTTTCTCCTTTGGGGATGCCAATAATTTTTGTTGCCACTAGTTTTTCTGGGGTTGGACTAAAAGACTTATCAAATTCAAACCTATCCAGATGTCAGCATCGTCATATTTTGTGTCACTGGATGGAAATATTCCTTGTTTGGCTTCTAAGACCTCTAAACTACCAGAGCTCACAGTTACGGAAACAAGAATCAAAAGTGATCTAATGGTTCCTTAGATGTGGTATTGAGAAATGCTAAACCACTTCTAACCTATATATCTGGGCTGAAGAAGAATCAGTACTTCTGGTTCAGAGCACATACTTCAGCACATACTTTCAAGGTTTTGTCTCCTAGTCCTTTTCATAACTAAGTCTTCAATCAACAATTCCACCGTCTTTAAGTCCGGTGAGTTCGGCATGCATGGTGAGGCAGCTGGGTGCCATCAACGTCAGCTCATTTTCTTCTTAAGTTGTAAATTGAGCTTCTTGATCAGAACCTGTGGAGTGTGTGGCAGCTGGAAAAAGCAGAGAGGGCAGAGGAGACGAATTAAAAATCAGAAAAAGCATCTCTTCTAGGGAGGACTACCTTCTATAATGGAAGGAGTCCAATGTGAATAATCTGCCACCAGGTAGCTGTCTGGTCCCCTGCATCATGGCATCCCTGCAGAGGCTTTGGTTTGGTTATCCTGCTGGGAAGTGCATATTCAAGATCACAGCAATGGTCACATCAGCCTTTGCAAGCAGAAATGTGAGCTCTTGAGTTGTACAAAACCTTTTCTCCTCCCTGCTATGGGGGCCTTGGGTGAGCTCTCCTTCCTGCTATGGGGGCCTGCATGTAAGGGACTCCACATGAGACCATAGGCATATGTCAGTGAAGAAGTGGTAGTGTGAAAGAGTAGGCACACTGGGACTCTGAGTGGCCTGCTCATATAACTTGCTAGGAACTCCAGGACCTTTAGATGTCAATCATGCTTAACTTCATGGCTTGGAAGGCAGATAAAATCTAGTTCATCATGGACAGTCTGTATTGCATGGGTTATTAATGTCCATGGACAGGATTCCATCTTCTATCCACCAAAGGCAATTGCTTCTCAAGAACAGTTACTTGCCAAAGAATACCCGTCTTTTCTCTAAAACCTCAGGGTCTTAGTTGTGACTCTCCTATTAAGGGCTGCCATAGCAGCTCTTTAGCATCTTATAATTGCACAGATCCATCTAACACCACTAGATCTTCAAGGCTCCTGAGTGTCAACTGTTAAAATCAGATTTGGGTTCTTCTCTCCATCCTGCAAGCCTTTGAGATGACAGCAAAATGATCAAAACACCAACCATGCTTTAATGTAGCATACATTGCCTCAAAGCCTGAAGAGGTTTACCGAACACTATGTTTCTTAGTGCTACACAATGCAAGGTACACACTAATGCTAGTAGATGTTGCAAGTACACATACTTCTTCCTTTGAAGGTAATAATCAGTCCCTGGACTTTATGAGGGACTTATCCTTTATTGTATAGGTAGCCCCTACATGTTCATGGGATGCTTCTCTTACTTCGGGGACATGTGTGTCTTTCTCAAGGCATCCAAAACACTAGCTCCATCCTGGCCTCCAAATCCTATTAGCTTGATATCAGCAATATAATGGGCCAGCATGATGTCAAGAGAGAAAGATAAGCGTGGCCTAAAATGTGGCACAATGGCAGGGGTGATGAAATTTCCAGGCAAGTCAATGTCCAGCCCTGCCTGCCAAGGGAAAACAAAGGACAGGTGATGTTTCTTGTTATTTGAATAGACCACACAGCTACCAAAACCAGGTGTTGGAAACTGTGCCTTGTTCCCTTATTAAAATGGCACATCTGGAGCAGCAGATAAAATTTGAGCCACTACCTAATTATGTTCCCATGAGTCCTCTAGATTTCTTTGCGATCTATCTCCCAAGGTGTTGTAAGAGGCACCACATCCCCGCTGCTTTCGGCTGTCTTGTGGTTGCACATGCATTTCTGAGGCTTTTTCAGGAACATGGTGGCATTGCTATGGGCTTGCTCTCATGGCAAAGAGGGAGGTTATGAAACTGCTGTCCAGTACCATAGCTACACTACATGTGGCTATTGGGCATTTGCAATTTGTTTAATCAATATGGACATGTTCTGTAAAATTATACACTTCTGTTTGAAGACAGTACAAAAATAAGCCATTGCTAAGTTTTGTATTGATTATATGTTGAAATGATCCTATTTGGGATATGTTGTATAAAAAAAGAATGTATTTTAAAATTAGTTTCACCTGTTTATTTTTTTAAATGTGGCTACAGAGGTTGGGGTTGTGGCTCTTCGGTAGAGCGCTTGCCTTGTGTGTGTGAGGCACTGGGTTCGATCCTCAGCACCATATTAAAATAAATAAATAAACAAAGGTATTTTTAAAAAGAGATAATACATTTTTAAAAAGTGGCTACAGAAATTTAAAGTTGGCCATGTGGCCCACATTATACTTCTATTGCTTTTAAGGCCAATTTTTTTTTTCTTGCTACAATAGCCCGCATGATAAGCATTAGGAGGTCAATTTGAAAATTAAATGAATTGCTGAATTTATCTATTCCAACTATCTATTCAACCAACTATCCAGCCAGTCACAAGATGAGTTCAAGTCTCACCAGGCCTGGTGTGGAGCTGATCAGTCAGAGTATTAGCAACCTGATCATCATAAGGCTGGCACTGACTGGCAGTCCATAGCGGCTTTCTGACCCCTTTTTATTTTAAAACCAAAGGTTTGGATATTTTCTTTCCCTAACTATACATTGACACTGATAAAGAGTTGTTTCTTTTGGAGAAGATGAGGAGAAAGAGACAAGTATACACCTGTCATGATATCGAAGTCTTTTTCATTTGAAGGGCTTAAAGCCTCCGAAATGAATGAGACCTGGGAATTGAGTGAGGAGGCAGGAGTCTATTGTACTGACTCGAGTAAGGACTCTTTTTTTTTTTTTTTTTTAACAGACTTAGAGTTTTGGGTTCCATAAATTAAATAAAACTTGGGGTGGGATGCCCATCTTGTTCAATTTTAGATCTTCTGATTAGTTAAATAGATACCACCAAAGAATCAAACTATTCCTATGACCACGTCAGCACCTTTGCCAGTTGTGCCAGTTACAGATACCATGCCTCTGGATGGTTCCCTGCTCATGCATGGGTGTGGGTCTTCTTGCCTGTGTGCCTGACTCCCCATTCCATTCCCTATTGGAATCCGGGAGACCACTTCAGCACAGTTTCTCCTGTTTGCATCCTTGGCCTTCAGGGGCTTATGAAGACTCTGGAACTCCTGGAACCAATGTATTTCTCAAAGCTTTCTAAAAACTTAACTTGCTTTTCTTGCCATTATAGTCCTCATGAAAGGGTCTAGAAGTCAATTTGGAAATTATTCAAATTGCTGAATATATTCCAGTTATACAATGAACCACGGATGAGTTTGGCTATCATAGGACCCAGTGAGGTTGATTATGTTGTTTTGTTTATTGTATATTGTTAGTCTTTATTGGGGAGGAGGGGCATGAATCTTATATGATAAATCCCACTCTAAAATCTCTTCCTAAGGCATTGTATTGAATCCTGTTAATTCTACCCAGGAATTTCTGGCCTGTTAGCCTCCTTTGGTGTGGTCCTTCTTTGAGCCACAGTTGTTAGTCAGCAAACTGAGAAAAAACAATTAGAATCACTTCCAGCTGCTGGAGTTGGCATTTCATCTGAAATCTCTGAAAAGAACACTGTATTGAAAAATTCAGCTTTATTTATGTCCTTCTTTCCTTGGCCAAGTTCTCATTCTCACACATGTTCTCCAGGGTTTTGCTGATAAGAATGAGCAAAAAACTTAATGCTCTTTTGACATTTTCGTTGTCTTCTTGGTTCTGGATCTTGGAGGTCATGATGGGAAATAATTCTGGTTTTAAGACCAGAGGCAATCAGAGATGGTAAGAAGAGAGGGTATGAAAAGAATCACCTTCCTCTTTCAAGGTAACTAACTCCATCTAGCAAGATCACTCTGGGCTCTCTGACAAAAGAGGAGGAGATGCTGCATTTGTTGGCCAGAGAAGTGCAGTGGGATTTGGGGTATTCTGAGTCACATAAAAAGCATCAATTCTTTTGGATGTACTTCTTTCTGATTCATGCCATAACTTTTGTCATAGGACTAACGAGGCTGTGAATTCAACTAAAGTTTTAATTCAACATGCTACAGAATCAAACTTTGAGTATCAGGGAAAAGTGGGGAAGCCAAGTTGGGCATCAAGTCCAAGGGGTATGTAGGAGACTAGAACAGGAAGTAAAGCCAGTAGGGTCCTATGCAGGAAGTGGTTGGAGAGTGACCTCCTGGGAGGTAAAGTGAAGGCAGGGAGTTAAATAAGTGGGCTGTGGTCCTGATGTGGAGTTCAGATCCTCATAAGGCTGGTATAGGATTGATACAGAAAAAGGAAGAATTCCCACTGTAGATAGTGAGGATTTTGTAAAAAGTACATTCCCCTTGACCAGTGCAAAAGGAAAAAAAAAAAAAAAGTTTATAGCCACCCCTAGGTCAGAGGGGTGGGATAAACAGCATTCCTTACTAGGATTAGAGCAACAACTTTCCTGTGAGTCTCTCTGCCTGCAGGCTCCTTGTCTCTAATTCACCCTCCACAGAACAGCCAGATGAATCTCACGCACAACAGGTTCAATCACTCCCTACTGCTAAATGCCTAAACGGGCCCTTTAAGACATTTTATGCCCCAGCCCTGCCATTCTCTCCATGCTCCACCCTGGCTCACCTCCATTCCCTAACACCTTAGCCTCCAAGTTGAGAGCTTTTCAGTGGCTGAACGTACTGGACTGTAACAATGGCCAAGAATGGCCTTATTGAAAAATGCAGTCCTCCAAAGATCTTAAACAGGAAAGAACATGGTCATCAGCTTTCTGCTGGTCCTTTGTATAATTACTAAGGGAGAAGGTCTGATTTTCATTCAACTGAACATTTTGATGAGTTTTGGAAAAGCATAGGGGCTAAATTTGCAATCTGTGGTTAATTTGTCCTGTGTAAAGAGAAAGAGAAGAATATAGATGATGATGATGATGATGATGATGATGATGATGATGATGATGATGATAAAAATAATAATGAAGTTAGAGGAGAGAAAGAGGGAGAAACTATTACTAGTAAGAAGTCCTTGATGTACAAACAGGTAGGAGTCTCAGAACAGCCATTTCTGAGGAGTCCTAAGCCGTTTGCAGTGTGCTGTTGACAGGCACTGCACCCCTTCCTCTCAATTCATAAACCTTAACAAAGCATGAAACCACTTCCACTCCCCCAGGGTCTTCCCACTCCAACTCCCAGGTGTTGAGATAACTTAGAATCTTAGGTGAGGCTCTTAGAAATTCCCCGAGAGTCAGTCTCATCCAATTCAAAAATTCTTCCTGTCCCAAGTCAGGCTGGCAACTGTTTAGATCAGGATTATCATAAGATTTGTTAACCTCCATTGTTTTCTTGTACTTTCTCTTCCCCTGGGGCTGCTTATATTTGGGGTTATTTTCTTGAGTATTTTTTTCCCATGATTAGAGATGCATTTTTTAAATTTGTTCTTTTTAGAGATACATGACAGTTGAGTGTATTTTACACATGTGTAGTGTAAATTTCCATTCTTCTGGTTGTATGTGATATGCAGTTACACTGGTCGTGTATTCATATATTGAACATAGGAAACTGTGTCTTATTCGTTCTACTATCTTTCCTATTCTCATCTCCCCTCTCTTCCCTTCATTCTCCTTTGTCTATTCCAATGAACTTCTATTCGTCCCTCTCATGCCCTGATTGTGTGTTGGCATCTGCATATCAGAGTGAACATTTAGCCTCTGGGTTTTGGACACTGGCTTATTTCACTTCCCATAACAGTCTCCAGTTCCATTTGTTTACCTGCAAATGCCATAATTTCGTTCTTCTTTATGGCTGAGTAATAGTCCATTATATATATATATATATATATATATATATCACATTTTCTTTATCCATTCATCTGTTGAAGGGCACCTAGGTTGGTTCCATAGCTTAGCTATTGTGAGTTGAGCTGCTATAAACATTGATGTGGCTGCAAGGGACACCTCATATTTAAATTATAATAGCATTGCTGGTCCAACTCCCATTCCTTTGTCAACAACTTGTTCTTTCTACCTGATGGATGGTAAATTTATCCTTGGAGCTAAGAAATTTCACAGCACACTGAGAGTGTATCTTTTCATTAAACTCACCCGGAAGTAGGGCAGTCATTTAGATCTAAGGCAGCAAGTCTTTCTTTAGTTTTTCCTATCTTGTGCTGTTTCTGGAAATCCTATTATTAGACTATAAATCTCCACCTGATGTGTTCTCTCTGTCTTGTAAGGGTGATTTCTCTTAATACTCACTACATTTGCTACCATTTTGTTTGATTTTGCTTAGGAGGGTTATTGGGATCCCACCAAACACTAATTTGGTTCTCAGAAGCATTGATGGGTTTTCCTTAATTTCTACATTGAATTCTAAATTTAGAAACCATACTTTTTCACTCCATTATTTCATTTTTTATGCTCTAATTGTATGTCCTAAAAAGTCCTCATTATGTTTTTCCCCCTCATTATGTCCAAATTGAAATTTACTTCATTTCTCCTATTAATTCTGTCTCTAGGTTAGCCACAACTTTTTGGTCATGCAATTTAGCCTCTTCCCAGAAAATTACATGCTCCCTTTGTGATCTTTGTTTTGCCTCATGATTTGTCAAGCCAGCTGTTGGAATCCCTCAAGCAGTGGTGGACTGCCTGACATTGAAATATGGACCAGTAATAACTGGGATTTTCCGTTGAGCAATTTGGAGTTGGGTCTTTATTTTCAAATGCAAGAAAGCTAAACCTTTTTCCCACCCCCGCCCTGGTACGTTGACATCAGTGGAAATGGTCAAAGTCTCACAGAGATGGTCACAGCAAGAAGCAAGGCAGACAGATTTGTATCCTTATCCCTAGATGCTAATGAGCTCCTAGCTGTCTGGCTCTTCATTTGGTGGCTGGGTTATTGTAGCTGTCTAGTCCTGTGCTGGCTCTATCTGTGTAGTCCTAGTGACTATATGGGACCAGCATTCCCCAAGGCTGGGCAAGTACAGGAGTCAGTAGGACTCTGAATGATAGAAAGTGCTTCCTATTTTCATTTGGCAACTTTGGTTCATTTTCCTTAGAACAATGGTAGTCTTGAGACAACACACAAAAACAAAGCCAAAATTTTTAAGTTCCTGTTACCCTAGTGACAAAGTTCAAAATGCCAGTCTCTGAGAAAATAAGGTTTTTTTTGAAAATAAAATCTTCTGTTATCTTTTCAATGAGTTTTCCTCTGCTTCTACTTTCCCTATCTGGCACAGAGTGCTTGATGGCCAACTAACATCCACCATTCCATGTGGCCTGATTTGCAGATTCACATAGGAATCACTTGCACATAGGAATCACTTGCAGATTCCTATGTGTTGTGGGAACCTCTGGTGATGACATTTCTCCTGGGTCACTTTACCTAGAGATCAACAAAATGATGCCCTAGGATCTGAGCCTTAACCCTCCAGACCCTAAGCCTGACTTGTATAAAATGCATCATCCTGTTGATCTACCTTTTCTGAGTTGTTCCTCAAAGAGTGGCTGGAAGTGCCTGTGTCTAAGTCTCAGGGAAGCTTATAAAGATACAGTCCTTGGCTTCGCCACATGGGGAATAGGGCACTGCTCTTGGGATATAAAATGACTCTTATTCATACTACATTTTGACAGCCATCAAAGCTGCAAAGCCAGGTGGGCCTTTTGATGGCTGGCCAGTTCTAGAAAAGATTCAGCACCCTGGGCTCACTACTCTCAGTGCTCAGAGTTGGAGAACACCTGAAATCTGTCTTTGAATTTTCTAGAACCAGTTACCCATTAAGAGAGTAACAACTCAGGGCACACACCTGTAATTCCAGCTACCCAGGAGGCTGAGGGAGGAGGATCAAAAGTTCAAGGCCAGCCTCAGCAACTTACTGAGGTCCTAAGCAACTTAGTGAGACACTGTCTCAAAAACTAAAAAAGGCTGGGGGTGTGGCTCAGTGGTTAAGGATCTGTGGGTTCAATCACTGGAACCAAAACAAAACAAAAAAATTAATAATAATAAAACACAAGAGTAACAGCTAGAAATATCATAGCCAGATAAAATCTCTTCAATGTTCTGCATGTGTCTTACTCCAGGCAGTAAGTACATGCCATGCTTTGCCGGGAACACCTTAGCTTTCAGATTTTGTGGACTATTTTTGTAAAAATACAGGTCTGTGCAATGATGTCTTTCAGGTTCATCCACTGGTTCAAACACTCAGGACATATTATGCTGGCTACAGTAGCATACTCATCTGCTACTGTAATAATCTAACATTATTAGATTATTTTCTCTGAAAATAATCAAGGGCTGAGGGTCAGTTCTTCTAGAAAAGATCATGTAACCCTCTGCTTCAGACCATGAATGGTTCTTTCCCTCAAGTCTTGGAGGAAGAAAAGCTTCTGTGTCTACTGGGTCATTGGGCTTTTGTTCTCACTTAGTGACCAGGACTTAGTACTTGAGATCCATATCATAACACCACAATTTTTTTTTCTAGAAAGTATGATTTTTCAGTGCATTATCTCCTAATCTTCATATCAACCCTGAGAAATTGATAACATTGGCATCCACTGAGGCACAAAGTGGGTACAAAAGCAGATGGTGATGTTGGAAAATGAAACCCAAGACGGCTGCACAGTCTGTACTCCTTGCTACGACGACGTGATTAGCTGGCTGTATAAAACTGGTGATAGCAGTGTGCTTATCTTTATTTGTTCACTAATTTGTTCAATGAAAAGGACTTTGTGTCAGGTGGGTGCTTGGTACGTGCAAAGCCAAGTAAGTTACTGATCCTTCCTGCCCTTGACATTCCCCATCTAAGAAGAACACCATTAAAATCATTCCTGTGTTAAGCAGAAGTGAAGGGTGAGGCTGTGGAGGCACCGACACTGGGGTAACCAACCTGAGGCTAGTGTCTGAGTGGATCCCGCAGAGAAGAGTGGGAGTTAGTCAGAGGAAATGTGGGGCCCAGTGGAAGAAGCAACACACACAAAGGTCCAAAACAGGAAAGGCCAGATGTCGGAAATGGCAGGAAGTTCATTATAAAGGGAGTTTATACGAGTGGATGAGAGAAAGTGGCAGGAGTCTAGGCTGGAAGTTGGCTGGGACTTAACCTACAATAGCCTTGATGCCATGAGAAAGGGTTGGGATTCATCCTGAAGGAATGGAGGGGTTTTAAGAGGAGGTGCAAGGGGGCCTGGTTTTCTAGATAGTTCCTAGACATGGGAGAGATGGCCTTGCCTTCGACTCCGCTCTCAAACCACAGAGGCCCAAGTTCAATCAGCACAGAGGCTGCAAACCTCCCGACTGACAGTATATATAATCAGAAGAAGAAAATGTTTAGAAATAATTATGATTCTGCTATATGCATCTCTAGGGTACAAATGACTAAAACTGACTTTTGAAAATATGAACTGATCATCACCAATCAAATAAACTGAAAGTGTTATGTAAGTGCCAAGCCCCCCCCCCACCCCCCAAATTTTACAGATAAATTCTTTCAAACTTTCAAGGAACAGAGTTCCTAATGTCAGGTCGGAACAAAGCACCAAGCAACCCACAAATAAAAGAAACATCAATCAGGGGCCACGGAAACACCTGTCAATCAGCGGGATCCCCTGGCCAATCCTGGAGTTCAGCCAGCTCCCCTAACCAACTCCAGTGGGACAAGGGACTCCAAAAATCCCTTTTCTTGTCCCAAGCCCTTCCCTTCCTGCCCCATAAAATTCCAGTCTGGCCAAGCCCCCACGAGGTTTCTCCTCAGACCCTCCTCCTGTCCACTCTGTCAGTTCCGCCCGGGAGTGAGTCTCAAAGCCTCTTTAAAATCTTCCTCCTTTGGTCGCCACCCTTGCCTGACCTTACACCTAATTTTTTAGATTTTTAGAGCATAGGAAAAAAAAATAATTTTTTTAACTTCAATTAGGAAAACAGATGAAAACAGAATTCAGAAATGTACTGAAGGCCAAATGTGCTTTATTTCAGACAACAAATACATACAGACTCTGAAAATACTGTTACTTAAAAACTAAAAATGGTTTTCTTTGGAAAACAGGGAGGGAAATCACATTTGGGAAGGCTGATCTTTTATTTGGAAAACATATGTGGGCTGTTGAGTTGCACAAATGCTGATCAGTTATTTCCATATCTACCCCATCCTGCCTCGAGGACACCCCTAAATACAAAGTGTTTCCAAGAGGGAAGGGTTCTGTTTGGTCACATGCATTGTTTTATATGGTTAAAATGAAAAGAGATATGGAATAAATAATAAGAAATTAGATTCTCACTTAAATAAGATTAATAAATGGAAGAAATTCCAGGGGCTAATGATTACACATGTAAAAATATTAAATCTTACCCTCATCAAACAAAAAATTAATCAGGGTACACCCCCCAAAATCCAAGTTACTCAGGAGGCTGAGGCAGGAAAATCCGAAATTTAGGGCCAGGTCTGGCAATTCAGTGAGACACCATCTCAAAATAAAAGGGCTGGGAATGTAGCTCAGTGGAAGGTACTGGGTTTAATATCCAGTATGGGGCATCAGGGCAGAGTGAGGAAGAAAAGAAAAAGAAAAATTCATATATTTAAATAATGAGGTCAGAAAAGAAGCCAAAATCAGAGGTTAAACTATAGATCAACATAGAAACAAAGCAGGAAATAAAACAAGCAACATAAGCAAAAATCAGAGACTAAAAACAAAATGAAAATGTGCACTGTGGCCAGGGCAAGGAATTCCCTTTCTTAAAAAAAAAAAAAAAAAAAAAACTCAAAAATTCTTTTTTTAGCTTACCATTACTGGGACCTTGTATGAGAAATGCATCATTGTTGCAGTTTCCAAATATATGTGCTCCTAACTTTCATTTCTTCTTCACAAGCTCCTAACCCAACAGTCCCATCCCTGCTTTCCCTCTCTATAGTAGAGGAGCAGCCATTCTTAAAAGATATCTTTGGCACAAGGGGTAAATGGGCTTTCTCAGGGGCATGAACAATTTCTGGCTCTGAAAGTTCCACTCTTTTCTCACTCATGGAATAAAATGTTATTGTCAATCAAAAATCATTCGTAAAGAAGCTATGTTAGGGAAGAAAAAAAGAGAGAGAGACGTGTCACAGTAGATTGGGTAGAAAGAGGTGACGGGAGGGGAGGGGAGGGGAGGGGGGATAGGAAGGGCAGCACAGTACAATAGACACTAGTATGGCCCTATGTATAAACATGGCTGTATAACCAATGTGATCCTGCAATCTATACACGTGGAAAAATAAAATTACGTACCCCATTTGAATCAAATGTGTGCTATGTCAAGATCATTGTAAGGTTTTGAGCAACTAATAAAAAATTTTTTAAAAAAAGAAGCTATGTTAGCCCCATGCGAATATTTCACGTATCACAAGACAACTCATAATGAACTGAGCAGGGAGTAGGCCGGCTCCAGAACTCACCAGCTGGTCCTAATTGTCTGTGACCCTTCTCTTGAGCATTTCCTACTTGAAATTTCTCTTTCCAAGGTACCCCCTTGGCTCTCCTTTTAATATTTCTTACTTTTTTGGAGGTAGAATGCAACTAACTGGCTCTGTGCTTTATTTCATTTAATCAGTAGGTGCTTTAATAGGCACCATTCTACATGCAATAAACTCAGGCTCAGAGAGACTAAGACAGCTGCCTGAAGTCCCACAGCTACCAAAATTCTAGTCTAACCCAAGGTTTGGCAGCCAGGCTTTCTGGATGTTTTTCTCCCACTGCACCTCTACACAGGTCCCCAAAACTCTGTCCTTGGCTCTCATCAGTTGACTCTCTGGATGATCATGTTCACTATTTTCAGGCATCAGCTCTGTGGAATGACTTTTAACCCCACTCCTTTCCCTTGCTGCAGAGCTGCACCAGTTAGCTGGGCTTCTCCAACATCCCCATGGGCCCGATGTTGTCAGTCATGAGGGGAGATGACAGAATTCCCAGGACTGGGGACAAAGGCCGAAGCACAAAGATCACATAATTGCAATGGGAGGTGTTTAGGCAGCAGAGAAGGTTGGAGAGAAGACTCAATCCTGTAGGAAAAAAAATGACCTCCCCACACTGATTAAATCAGATATTAGATATAGTTCATTGCTATCAGCACAGGTGTCCTGATGACTAACGGCCTAAAGAGCATAACCATGTAAAACTACCCCAGGGGCACTCAGTCTCTGCCAATCTCTCCCAGAACTGGCAAGGGACCCTGTGAAGGTTAAGTACATTTTGGTTCTATTAAAAATATTTCTATTTGTCTTTAGAAAGTGCTGAAAGTGATTTTAAACTCTCCTGCAGAAACCAGTATTTGTAAAGCAAATTCTTCAATTAAACACATATCCTTGCAGTTAGTTCCACAGGCGTAGTTGCTCACCTTTTTGTAATGTTTGTTTTCTTTCCACCACCATGAAATTGGTACAGGCAATGATAACTTGAAGTAACAAATCAAGCACTATATCCTGATAAACTTCAGAAGGAAAAGCCTGAACCACTTTCATTCACATGAATGTACTCGTGTGGTATGCACTTATCTTTTCTATTGATAATGTATGTAAAGCATTTTACCTTAAACGGCTTTCTAGTAATTTACATTCTTGTTTTGCAGGTTTGAATCTGGTTCTCTAGAAGGATTTTTAAGTTAGAATACAAGCTGGGCATGGTGCCTCATGCCTATAATCCCAGCAGCTCAGGAAGCTGAGGTAGGAGGGTTGCAAGTTCAAGGCCAGCCTCAGCAATTGAGAGAGGCCTTGTTTCAAAATTTTAAAAAAATAAAATAAAATAAAAAGGGACTGGGGTGTGGCTCAGTGGTAAAGTGCCCCTGGGTTAAATCCCTGAAACAAACAAACAAACAACAAAAAAAAAGGAGTTAGAATACAGATGGTTATTAAATTTTAAGATTTAGATAATTTTTAAACCTGTTATAGGCCGAGCTTGAAATGACCCAGTGGAGGAACATAGAGTACTATGGCCTGATTATCTTATATACAGGGGCTACTCCCAGTTCTGCAGGTTACTCTCAGTGGACACCTGGGCTGCTTCACTCTAGAGTAAGGGTGAGGGAATTTCAAGATTTGTCTAGCTATAATCAACCTTTCTTTATTTCTTAAACTTTAGAGGTACACAAACTGGGAGGAATGAGCTTGTTTTCTGGGTCAAGGTGCTGGAGTGGAGTCTAGCAGTTTGCAGCCAGATCCCTTTTAGATTCTTTATCTGTTGTGCCTGAATACCAGACTGGGTGGCAGTAAGTTTACTGACTGTTCTGTCAGGATGCTGGTGGACTCAGTGTTTGGTAAGGGCCAAACAAAAGCCCCACCCTGAATTACCTTCACACTGGGCATTAGATTTCAACAGGATTTTGGAGGGAGGTATAACATTGTCTATTCTTTCTCTTCATATTTGAGATATGATTTCCAGCGAAGGGTATTGTTTCTCACGGGCTAGTGGTAAAACAGGCGTGGGAATGCCACCAGCTCCAGAAAAGCCTGCCCTGGACTTTGGGTGCAGCTTAGTTGATTTCCCAGTTAGGTCTCAAGCAGCAACATTATCCCAGTCCTCTTGGATTTATCGTTCCTAGTCACAGGAGTGGTAAGATCTAAGAGGCTGAGTTGAAGTTATAAGCCCAGGGGAGAGGGGCCAAAGGGACCACTGGGTTTTTCTTATCAAGTGCCAGTGACTCTTATTTAAAAAAAAAAAAAATTTATTTTGTTTACTTTTATGTGGTGCAAGTGCTTTGCTACTGAGCCACAACCACAGCCCTAGTGATTCTTATGGTAGGACCAGAAGTTCAGGCCCCTCCCAGAATAACTATCTGTACAGGCAGGGCCCAGGCATCTACAGTTTCTAAGAAGTTCTCCAGGTGATTCTAACATACAACCAATGTAGAAAAGTCCTACTTTAAGTTACAGGACTGCTTACAGCACAAATAAAAGAAAGATTTCAAAATCAATACTTGACAGAATCCTTCTAGTAATTCTGATGTGAATGGTGGACCATGTTGGATTACTTATAAAAATATAAAAGGAAAGAGTAAGCAAAAAAAGTACACTTGAGAATGATTTGATTGTATTCAAATTTTTATTTTTTGAACAAAAAACTTAAGACAACGATTTTAAATAATAAAATATGTATATTCTAGACACTTATTGGTTTTTTAAAGACAGTTATTAAATTTGGACTCCTACAGTTCTGTTGTGATGCTTTCTCCAACATTTGTATTATTTTTTTTACCATTTTATCTGCACTCCAAAATTGCTAAACAAAGAATCAACTCTGCTAACGTGGAGTATTCCACTGCCACACGGAATACATTTATAGAACAGTCATTTTTATATTTACAAGACACAAGAAGTCTGTCCAGCCATTTTGGTTTTGTTGTTACTTTGCCCATACTGAGATCAGCAAAAAAGCTACGTAAAAGCAAGATTTCACTTCAGCAGTGCAAAGGATGGCATCAACCAAACTTCATAAAACACATCAACAAATGACAAACATGGTCAAGCAAAGCTCATCTACGAGTGATTGAAAAAATAAAGTAGTGGGTCACAACTAGACTGGTTTTCCCTGTGCAACTTTCCTTAGGGAACAAAATTACTCATTTCACATAAAGAAAGGAAAATGCATCCAAGCCTTTGTTCGCAAAGAAAATGCCCTTCAAACAAACTCATCATAAGGCAAAAAAAAAAAAAAAAAAAGGCAGTTTGGCCCAGAGAAAAATTTCAATAAAATGTGTATGTAGAATATACACATTTATAGATATATTGCAATTTAATGTGTATAGTTATTAGACAATTAAATGAGTTGGCTCAGTAAAGTGAAGTTTCTATAAATATGTAGTTATTGCTAATATGCTACCTTTTATGCTTTGACACGGAACCTGTAGTAACTTAGAATTCGAAGCTGCCACATTGCCAGTGTTAGCCCTGCAGTAGGCATCATATAGACAACATGCCACCCAATCCTGAAGAAAAGCAGACCACCACTACCAAAATAATAATAATAAAAATAAAGGCTTATGCACTGTCCCTTATATTTTTAAACAAAAACAAGTCCAGTTCACCACAAGTTAAGAACAACCTGACAAGCAAGTTTAGCTGCATGACTGGGAGAAGAGTGAAGTACAGCATGCATTCACAACTAGCACTGATCTAGTCTATTTTGTCATACAAACTGGAATACAAAAATCCAATTTAAATAAGACTAGACTATCATAGTAAAAAAAAAAAAAAACACACAGTAGACTTAGTTTGATACTGATTGAGTTTAAGAGTAAAACTCATCCTGTCCCCTCTTAATTAATACTCTACTGCAATTTATTTATTGATGGCTAGAATATTTACTTACTTAAAAAAGATATTAAATACCTGTATCATGAAATTACATTCTTATTAACAATAAGACATACTGTGTAAGAAAATAGCTCATGTGTGAAATGTATCTGAAATGCATTTTTCCTGACAACTATCAAAACATCCACTCATACTAAAACAAAATCACCCCAACCCCCCCCCCCTGAAAAAAAAGTTAAGGAAAGATGGGGTGGGCCCAGCAAGGAGCAGGGAAGGAAAGATTCAGCTATACTAATTACAGCACAGTGATTAACAATGGTTCAAGACAGAACCAACAAGAGTTGGTCAAAAAGATGCCTTCAATACATGGCTACAATTAAAAACCAAACTCAGCCCCCTTTTGGTTCATTGCAGTGAGACCAAAAAAAAAAAAAAAAAAAAAAAAAAACCTCTCACAGATTCCATATAAATACTAGACTCCAGCTCTTTTATTATAATTATTTTTAAAAGTTTTCCCATTTGTTTCTGTAAGGCCTAGCTACCTTATTACAATTTATATTTGCTCTGCAACAACTACAAGAGGTAGGCATAAAGCATGAAAAAGTTTCTCAGTTAGTACCTCACCATGGGTGGTTCACTGCATGACACCATTCACTTAAAATGTGAAAGCTCATGGCCTTTCTAAACCCTCAACAAGGCTGCCATCTGCTCATCCATGAGCTGAGAGAGAGGACTCAAATAAGAAACTTTCTCTACTGAAGGATACTGTCATAGTGTCTGTTGCAGAGCATTCATATACATATATGTGTGTGTATATATATATATTTATATATATTTATTTGTTTAAAAAAATAAACAACAAAAAACAAACCAAGGTTCCTAGAACCAATTCTCTTGATTCTCTACTTCCACAAAATAAAGAGTACCATTTGGCCAAGACTACAGATGTGTTTTTTTTTTTCTTTTTTTCTTTTTCACAGATGCAAGTGCCATGCAAAATAAATTAAAGAACAGATACCAAAACATACATGTGATAAAACTACTGAAGGTAGATCTTTAAAAGCATTTATATAAACATAATTTATAATACTTCTCTTTTTTTCTTTTATATACAGTCACAAAGCCATAGTTATACATCTAGGATTTCCTCTGCTGTACCTCCACAGCGCAACCTATAGCGACCAGTTCTCCAGCTTATAGTAGGGTCCCATAATGCCGACAAAAATATGTATATTGTCATGGATTCTCGGATGAACCAAGCAACTGCATAATCAAGTTTTGAAAAACACAGTGTGCCACCCTAGGAATTAGAAAAGAAAAACCAATACATAAACTAATTTCCTCATTGTCAGACTAAAGACACAGTTTAAAAATGAAATTTCTAAGTATATGACATAAAATCAAATCTGTTTCATTAGGTAATTTAACTGCCATGCAATACCACTTAAGAAAATGCTGATTATCAGTAAAAGCAGCATTAAAATAACTACTACCCCACTATATGCTTAGTTTCAATATTTACTGATTTCCTTATCATGATTTTTTTTTCTGGAACTTAATAAAAGTAATTGTATAACCAACGGAAAGTTGCAAATCAAGTTAAATTTTGCGTCAAAACATTCCACTAGGGAAAGTAATGTTTAAACCTGTTATTAACCTTCACGGAGAAGCTGAAGAATGGCACTTAGATAGATTTCCTTCAACCTTTTCTAGATTGAAATAGTTTTAGTTCTACCAAATGAATTGTAACTTTTTCATGCCTGTCCACATACCTGGACACCCCTGAGTTGAATGTAGTCAAATATAAACCATGCCAGGCAATGACACATGAAAAATACCATAATGTCCCATCTGAATACATGGTGGGCAGCCCATCCGATAATTAAACTGGCAACAAAGCATTCTGAAATTGGCTCACAAATAATTGTAGCAGGAAGCATGTTAATTCGCAATTTGGTCCACCTAAAAAAATAAAAAGGATTTTCTCTAAGACAACAGGCTAGTGACAAAAACTAGCCAATTATATTTCCCAAAATAATCAACTTTTCACCCTGTCATATAAAAGCTTTCTTCTTTAAAAAGTTTTGTGTGAGGGGAGGGTATTTGGTTTTGTTGTTGTTGTTTGTATTTATGAATCTCTCTTTATTTAGTATATCAAAGAGAAAACTATAACTTCATTTGCATGGCCTACACTTTGATGAATACAGATTATAAAGTTTAATCAAAGTACTGAAAGTTAGACAACAGAAATCAGCATATAAAAAAAATTCAAAGTTTCAACATCTTTTTTTAATATTTCAGTGTTATACTGGGCATGGTGGTGCATGCCTGTAATCCTAGCAGCTCGGAAGGCTGAGGCAGGAGGACTGCAAGTTCAAAGCCGGCCTCAGCAACTTAGTGATGCACTAAGCATCAAGTAGAGCTCACAGAGAACCACTCTAAATAAAATATAAAAAAGGGCTGAGGACGTGTAATCGCCAATACCACCCTCCCCCACACACACAGATACCAAAATTCAGTGTTACACAGTAAAAAAATTATATTTAGATTCAATTTATTTTAATAAAGAACCTAAGCCTATTTTCTGGAAGCAAACAAAAATCTCTCACTTTCTGCCTTTCTTTTAATAAAGTATAATAAGACAACAGTTGATTTACCTGATCATTCTGGATTGAAACTGAGAAATTGAATATGAACCAGAGTTTTGCATTGCAACTTGAGTGGACATTGCAAATCTCCAACCTCTGAAAATGAAGATAATTATAAAATGAACCAGGATGATGAACACATGCAAGCTTGACTGGGTATGCATTCATTAATCACCATAAGAGTGAGCAACTGCTGGCATTCACGGCGAGCCCAGCCCTCGGGATTAGCACACTACTCACGGATGTACGTCGGCCCAAGAGAGCACCATCTACAAACTAGAAGAAACTATAGCCCCCTTATTTCACAGTTTAAGATAACATAAAGGGCAGTCATTTGGAAAGCACTTAATGGAGAAGGCTCTGTATTTGATAGTTTAGTCCCTGACCACTACTTCCTGCCTTCCCCCAAAAGGCATGTCTGTATTCAAGAAGAAATATAAACAAAATGTGGCATTATATATCTCATGGGAGACATTAGGAGACTTTGAACCACATGAACACCATTGTGAGAGAATTCTTAAAAAACACTTCAATTTTTAAAACCGCATTTTAAATAAACTATCATGCAAAGCAGTGATGTCCTTTAAACAAACAAGCCTTTTGTGATACAGAAATGCTAAGTCAATCATATGAACCATTAGAGGCTTCTTAGCAAATCATCAAACAATCTGCTAAGAAATTTCAAATGCTGAACTGATACTTTAAGCCTAATGGCTTATGATTACACTGATAGCTTAAATTCTTTTAAAAGAAATTTAATTGAAATTCCTATCTATACTAGTGAAAATGCACAATCACAGAGAAGCTTCCTGTTCACCACTTCAACTGTACTAATTTGAATATAGAGAAATCAGAACATGTATTTGGCTTCATTAGTACATATCTATGAATAACTAATATAGATGCTTTGCCAAAATTGTTAACATATCTTGTACTCAATGACAAGAGATAAAATAGCTCTAATCCATGATTTGAACAGAAACAGTAAACCAACAAAAGTTAGGTACTAAAAGTAGTACAGCTTAATTTAGCTTTCTTACCGGTCAGCTATTGCTTTGGCCATAAAGTAATCTTCAGCAATGTACTGAGCAAAAGCTATAAGTCCTCCTGCTTGATCTAACACATCCTTTCTCATTAAACAAGACATGCCTGTCACACATTTGAAACCAGTTACATTGGCAGAGATATAGGACCTTGGATGTGAAGTTCCAAAATACACCTGTCCAGAAAAACACAAATATATATGATTAGAACTTCACATTAAAAATATGGTGTTCATAAACTTTTTTTCCTAATGATTTTCTCTGATTAAGTGAATATCCTATTATTCTTAAACTACCTGAATACAAAGAAGGATATGAGTATTTACATTTAGTAGACGATAAGTATTTTATTTGGTTGATTAGTTTTGTTACCACTATTACAAAGAAATCTTTACTTCTAGAGGGAAAAGCATATCTTAAATACTGCCTTCTAAAACTGACACTCAAAAAATTATCCAAATAAAACTTAATCTGGATATTAAATCAAACAGGTACAATGTTATTAACTGGCATATAAGTATTAATAGTTAATGTATCATGTTTTTAGGATGTTTAAAAAAACCTACACGTCTTCTTGTTTTATTTGATCAATGTATCTATATATATGTTTCCATGCACACATGTACAGGTATGTGTGGGTATATACATACAGAATTCTACATATACACACATCATCTATAGTTGCATGCATACAGGTACAGGTGCATGTGTGTATATACATGCAAGTCTCCTGGTGCCAGGGTATGGTCAGTCCAAAAGTAGGTAACACCAGTATATACAAGTCTGCATGTATATACACGCATTATCTACAGTTTTATCAACCTTCAGGACAGTCCTACTTCTTTTTTTTTTTTTTTTTGAGAGAGAGAGAGAGAGAGAGAAATTTTTAATATTTATTTTATTTTTTTTTAGTTTTCAGCGGACACAACATCGTTGTTTGTATGTGGTGCTGAGGATTGAACCTGGGCCGCACGCATGCCAGGCGAGCGCGCTACCGCTTGAGCCACATCCCCAGCCCAGTCCTACTTCTTAATTCCTTTTCTGGCAACCTTTCATTGCTAGCTACTTTCTGTCCTGAATCAATGAGATTCTTCCCAATTTCTACAATTTTGCTTTTCACTGTACTTTTCACAAATAAGGTGGATACTAACATTCTGTCTTCTACATCTTACTGCCCGTTCTCTACATAGGCTTTCTTGGTACACACTCTAAGCCCAGAGCATACTGAAGCCATGGTGTAAGACTGAATCAAACCTAACTTCTGAGATCAGAGGCATACATCTTAATCCTTTAAGCAGTGAGGTTTTAGGGCTAAGTGGAACTTGGGACTGGGTTGAAGATTTCTTTTAGAGTCCAGAAGGACTTCTCTGCCATAGTTAGAATGAGTGAAGATCAGTCAGAGTGACTTTTATGGATTAAACCTACATAGAGAGTAGATGTGTTCTGGGAAATGTTTATCACTGACATATATATCAACTTGGATATTTCTTAAATGAAAGTACAATATGGCATAAAAGAATATACAGTATTTTAATTTAACACAGCTATACACAGAGTTTCTCTTACTAACCAAAAAAGCTCAGGAATTTAAAACTAACAACCTCTTGCAGTAGGAGAAACATTCATAGGCAATATTAAGAAAAAGATCATGGCTCAAGTTGCCAAAGGTCAAATGCAAGTTCTGACAATGTACCTTTACCCCTTCAGATCTGCAGCTATCATAACACTGCAATTCAAAGTCTATAAATGCAGATATATTTAAAGACTGAAGCCATGTATCCTTCTGTATAACATGAAGATAAGTTTTTCTTCCTAAATGTTTATTGGTAGAGGAATTTACATATGATAGACTATGATACTGGTAATAAAATTACCTTTATAAAAGATAATTAAGTTATTCAGATGGAAAAGGCCTATAAAGTGACAAAATGAAAATTACTTTTAGAATACTATCAACTTTGTTGTTTAAAAGGCACATAGAAAAAAATTAGAATTCAAAGTACTAAAATGTTAAAATGAAAACAAACTTTAATTTTGAAAAATATCTCCTCTAATTAGTTGAGTGATAAACTGTTGTTATTGTTTGTTTACTACTTCAACTTTTCTATAGTTTATAGTTGCCTACACACAAGTTAATATTTCTTTTGTAAGTTGAAAAAAAGGGCCTGGGAATTTAGCTCAGTGGTAGAGTACTTGCCTAGCACACAAGGCCCTGGGTGTGATCTCCCGCACCAAATGCAAACAAAAAGTTGAAGCAAAATAGGGGAAATCAAATGGATTGTATAAGGACTTGTATCTTTTTTGTGTATACGAAATACTTCATGATATGTAAAAAAGGATTTTTCAGTTTGAATCTTTGAAAGAAGGTCCTTTTATGTAAATCAATAGTCTAGAACAACTTGTGGAACTAGGTGAGGATCATAAGAAGAATATACTGTGTTCAGCTGGCAGAAGGGACACAGGGCATTTCCCGGGCACAGCTCCTGGTGCCAGGGTATGGTTAGTCCAACAGGAAGCAACCCTAAGGGCCAGAGATGTCCTCACTAAAGAAACAGCTACTCTCACCTTGAGGATTCTAGTTCTCAGCAGGTTCCCAAGTAGATGAAACTTCAGGTAGCCAATTCCAACTCTCAGAACAATCTCAAGCTTCTAGGAGATTAGTGATCTGATAACCAATATTATTTATAACCACCATACTTACCTGTTCTAACGTGGCGGCAAAGCCCTGTCTGTCAGCTACATAAGGCAGCCCATGAACCAAGCCTACTTTTTCTGTCATTTGATTAACCATGTCAGTTAGTGTGTCTGGAATTACTAAAATCAAAAAATAAATAAATAAATAAAGATGAGGAGAAGGGAGAGAAAAAGTTACTTTTTAGTAAAATGCTCATTAACGTAAAATAACTCTTATGAATTGTTATTAAAATAAAACTTAAACATTTGGATTTAATAAGATTAATCAATCACTTTTCTAAGAGCAGGACACAAAATTCTGAAAAGGCATACTTTATCATAATTTCCTCTATACATATTCAGTCCAGTATATATCTAATACATATCACACTCTAGGAATACTTTGCAAATGTTCCCCCACTCCAAAAGGAATCAGGGCAATGTGTTCTATGGAAAAGATTCAAGAGTAGTTCTTGTCTTTACTCTCCAACCCATAAGAAGTGGGACCTCACCCTTTCTCAGTGTTACTTGTACTTGATCTCTTAGAACTGCTAATGGGAATGGAGTAAGAGTATATTTAACCAAGATTTGTACTTTGAAAGGCATAACAAAAATATGAGTTAATAACATAAGATGGCAAATGTGAAGAATGAGTGGAAGAAGTTGAAAGAATGAACATAAGGACTCGACCAGGTGTTGACAGGTTTGTAATGATCCTGAAATTTGTAGGAGTATCGCATGTGTTAATTTTCAAATTTGCATTTAAGCTAATAGAAAATGTAAGTCTTTGCCCTATTTTCAAATAGCAAACATCTAATTTTTCATGACCTTAAATGTTTCCTTCTAATGTTTTAGAACTAAACCTACTATATATAAAACAAAATTGTGCTTGGACCTTAAACAAGAGGTCAGTGTTCTCTACCAGGAGCAATTCTTCACCACAGGGGATTCTTGACAATGTCTGGAGACATTTTGGGTTCTTCCAGCTGAGAAGTGGGTTCAGGGAGCATTTAGTGGGTTCAGGCCAGGTATGCTGATAAAACATCCCATAGGACAGACCCCACAACAAAAAATTACTAGGCCTAAAATGTCAATAGTGTTGAGGTTGAGAAACATAAGGTAATTAGAATATGGCAAAATATTGTAGTAACTAATGTAAGTATGAGTGTTTAAAAGTGCAAATTATAATTTCAGTATATAAAAGGCTTCTTGCTAAAATCATCTAAGAACACATGGACAAACCCTAATAAATGTATTCTAGTACAACATGCACTTAGTGGATTTCTGTCCCTTTGTGTGAGATAGCGTATTATGCAAACCACGACAGACTGAAGCAGAAGATATGCCTCACACAAACAAGTGAGAACTACACACGAGATAGTTCGTTGATTGTATAATGAACTGTAACCACTTTTTTTAATGTTTGTAATTTTCTCTTCAAAATGAAAACACTTTAATGTGTATAATATTCTGGGTTAGGATAAGAAAAAAATCAAAATCTTGGTAAGTATAATAACTGAACATTCTATCATGAGATAATGATGAAATAAATTATTAGGCAAACAAAAAGGACTGATCAATTTAGTTTTGGATTTTTTTAATCATTAAATGAATAGTTTTATAAAATAAATAAGAAAACCTCACCTCTTATTCCACTATCACAAATCCATATAAGATCATACTTTGCAACTTCATATCCTGGCATTAAATTATTAATTTTAGGATTAATGCCAACCTTTTTGCCACCTAAGAATGTAAAGGTACAACAGTAAAAAAAATTTATAATACTGAAAATATTTTTATTATAAAGAAAGATGGTAGAGAGAAGTTAAAAGTATTTTCATATTTAATAATTTAAGCAAACATACTTCTACATTTTTTACATTTTCTATTACTCATAATATCTAAAAGAAATGTTTCATTTTCAAAAGGAAAATTATATCACTTAGCTTTGAAGACTCACTGTTTTAGTTTAGTTCTTAAATTATTACATTAATAATATGAATCAATATTTAGTAGAAACTGTACAACATGATAACTATGGTTATAATAACAAAGTGTTGAATATTGGCAAATTACCAGGAGTAGATTTCTCACCACAAATAAACAAGAATGTGAAGTAGTTCATAGGCTGATTAGTTTGATCTAGCCATTCCCCAAAGTATACATACTTCAAAACATCATATTATACACCATAAATGCATATAAATTTCTGTCAATTTAAAAAAGTGATAATAAGAAACAAAAGCTTTAAGACTCATTTTGAAGCTATTAAAACAGCATAGAGAAACTGACCATTAGGATGAAACAGTGAAATAGAATGGAATCAGATCTATGTTTAAAAATAAAAAAAAATTTAATGGTAAATATACTTCTACTAGCCTCAAGAATAAGCCTATAGACTTTTGCAAAAATATTCATTTTGCAATATAATAAAAATGATTTGTTTTGCTTACTTCCAATTACAGTCAATGATACCCAGAAAGGGTTACACAATGAAAATATTGCCAAAAGAACATTCAAGTGTCTGGTGAGTAAAATGTCTTTTTTTTTTTTTTTTTTGGTATGTTTTGTAAATCACAGGTTTTGGAGAAAAAAACCAAAATCCTTTGTTTTGATAACTTTTCTCAAAGGAATGTAAACATGTTTCACTCCTCAAAACACATGCTTAGAGCAAATATGCTAATAACATCACTGGGTGGCAAATACATAATCTATAGTTTAATGCAGAAAAGACTAAGAATATTAACAAAACAAAATGGTTGGTGTAGAATTAATTTGTTGCTTACCTATAAATAATCTAGCATCAACATTTGGATATTTTCCAAGTAGCTTCTTACATACGTCAATGGCTGGATCATCATGATCTTGTACACAAAGGAGTACTTCATACTAGTCAAAGAAGATGTTTTATATAAATTAACCTCTTCAAAAATAAGCAGTTATTGATAGCATTTACAAATGATCAAAAGCATAAGAAAAACAATCATATATACAAAGTTTACAAGTTAATAGAGTATTTGCAAACACTGATGGTAACGAGTGTTGCTTAAATGGAGGGAAGATCATCCAAGACAGGGACCTATTTGCAAGCTGAAGGAATAGGGCAGAGGCTGGCAGTGCCCAAGGTTGAGGTCTTGCCCATTCCCAGACAGGCAGGCTCTAGTGGGTAAACTGGCTTTTCCAGGGCCTCCGTCACTGAAGGCTAAATGCTCACAGGGCACCAGCAAAATAAAAAGCAACATTGAAAGGAAGCAATATAAATACATCCTCTATCCTCTGGAAGCTTTGTCTTGAAACTCAATATTATTTCATAAAGGTGCTATAAATTACAAGTAAAAGCCCATTATGATACACTTAAAGGACAAAAATGAGATGAGATCTTTTTTATTATATAATTTTTTTGAAATAAAATAGTTTTATTTAATTGAACACTTACTATCATGAAAAATCATGCTTTGCCAGCTTTATAACTATGAAAATACTCAGGATTTCATTTTGCTCAGTGCTACGTTTAGTCAGAAAGTCGTTTCTTCACACTTGAATGGCTGTGTCAAAATTACCCTAGGACATTTATTTTAAAAAAGAGGATTGGGTCCTATTCTTAGACTTCTGAATCAGAAGCTCTGGGGGGTGATTCTGATGTGTAGCCAGGTTCATAACATCTTGAGCTGAAATTCTCAGTTACCAGTTAGTAAACTACTAAATGTTAAAAGTGCTTGCTCTCACATATAAAGATGTTTATTTTGTGGGATATATATTCTAAGTATAATATTACCATAAGTGGTGATAAATTCATGCTGACTCAACGACAAATTTCCTACCAGATTCGCTTTCTAAAACTGGTTGAACATTTTTAAGCACAGAAAGGAAGCTAATTATGTCCGTGAAAAAAATTACAAAGCTGTGTGTTCTAAAAAAACAAAAAGAGCTACGGACATAACATTTTAAGTGTCTAATACACAGGAACTAACTTGGATTAGACATATAGGAAGGACTATATTATTTAAGTCTATTGATAAGCATACACAAGTAAAAAGTGGAAATGAAATGTTCACAGTACTGTTGAGCATAATAATTAATCACCACTTGCTAAATACACCTTATTTCACCAAAGGTTGGCAATAAAGAAATTTGCAGGGCTCAGGATGTGGCTTAGCCTGAGTGCTTCCCTATAAGCACAATGTCATGGGTTCAATCTTCAGCACTGTGGGGCTTAAGCCCAGAAAGACCAGGACTAAGGTCAGTGAAGAAGGTTTAGCTAATATATATATATATATATATATTTTTTTTTTTAAGGGATGTACAGCTGAACTGTATCTAGATGCAAGGTTTAAAGTTTTAAATTTTTATTGATGACACCTCTTAGGCTTAATTCCAAAATATAAACAAATACCTTCCGATTAGCCAGAGTGCAAATGAAACTCAATATCACATTATCCAAAAAAATGTGCAGACTCTTAAGACACATAGCTTTTGTATATATATTTCTGATATTTAAAATGACACCAAATTGGAGGAAGCATTCCAAGTGTTTTCTAAAGTATCAAATTTTAATGAGGACACTCTTTGCTTTTCAGCTATGATAACCACCCCTTTGTCTTCAGTTTATTTGATTTGCAAGAAATCTCTGTATTAAAATAGTTAAATCATTCTAACTACACTGTAACTGACACAAGATATTAAATTGGTGAGAGGCTTTTTAGCTCATACAAAAATAACTTTCAAGTATTTTTACACGCTCTAAAGGATTAGGTATAAATATATATGTTAAAAAACAGTGTCTATTAAAAAACACTTTTAAGGTGTTTCAAGAAAACATTTACTTTATACATTTGCAAGGGATCTAAGAAAGTAAATTCTACTTTAAATAGATACTGTTTGAATACATGAACTCTAGACTTAAAACTCTAAACGAGGCATAAGGTTATTTTCCATTAAGTCTTTAGTAAGATTGCTATGCAAATAGCCAAACAAAGTAATTCCCCCCCACCCAATTTTCTTTAAAAACAGTGAAATGACTAAAAAGCTGAGAACAAGATAGGCATAAAAAAAATCCACAAGCAAGAACATCCAGTCTTTTAATGTTTAAGAACTGAATATATAAAATTGTAATAATGATGACTTTTTGCATTTATGAATATATTAAGCTGCATAAGTAACAGATTTAAATGTACAAATATTTTTAAAATCCCATTGATTCAGTCTTGTAGACATTAGAAAAGTAAACGTTTTACTGTAATAAACAGGATAAAATATCTCTTTAAAATAGAAGTTTTGTGTTTTTTTGTTTGTTTTTTTCTAGTGCTGGGGATTAAATCCAGGACCTTGTGCAGGTTAACCATATGTTCCACCACTGAACTACACCTTCGGTCCTAAAAAATGTTTTCATGCATCGATCATGAATTATCAAGTAGAAATATATTGAAATAGCTTAAGTTATTATTTACAAATAACTACTTCTCACATCATATTTACAATTTTGTAGTATTTGGGTTACAATAGAACATGGATCCTATGACAGAAGGTACTTTAACCCCAAATGCCTAGAACATTTACTGGCACAGAGTCAGTGGTGAATAGATTTGTTAAAACATTTGTCTGGGGTAACTTCTAAACAAAAGAAAGATGCCAGAAAGAAGATGTTTTATAAGAAAACTGCTCCAAATTTAAAGTTTTGACAGGTAAGGTTGAATATTTGTTATCTGGTCTCAAAAAACAGATTGTTGATACAGTTTTTCAAATTCATTCGATAAATTCTTCATCTTTCAGACTTCATTTTACTACATGTATTAACAACACTTGTACTTGAGCTTTCAACTGATCCTATTTTTAAGTCTTTTTTCTTAAATATTTTTTAGTTATACATGGACACAATATCTTTATTTTGTTTATTTATTTTTATGTGGTGCTGAGGATCGAACCCAGGGTCTCTCATGTGGGAGGCGAGTGCTCTACCATTAAGACATAACCCCAGCCTGTTTTAAAGTCTTTTAATTCTTTATTAGATGACTACTGCATTAGAAAAATATTCCTCATAAGGATAACTGTACCACCGACAATGAGGAATCTAAAACACAGCTCTGAACTTGTAACATTTTAAACCTATTCTACATTTGCAAAAGAGAGAGAAGAAAAAAAGTCCAATTACCATAGCTATATTGTTAAAAACTGACCATTAATTTTAAAAGTGTTTACATGGCTGAAGTGAAGCTAGCAAGCCACTTTAGATGCATAATGCTGAATCCTTCTGCTACTGCTGGATCTCCCCCAAACCTCTCCTATGCTGATGCCAAATGAGCATTCAATTTTGCAGAAAATGAATTGTATCATTTTTTTTTCATTTTTGTGTCTTCTCCTAAAGAATATGCATCAACATGAAGGTGGATTTATAAGACATTTCAAGCACAGAAATCTTTCAGGGCAATTAGTATAATCTTACCAAATTGAAACCTAGAAATTCAGAACAAATACCACTAATAAATATTCTTGTAAATGCCCAAAATTAAATAAAAAATTAAACCTTCAACATATGTTCTACCCTTTTTCCCCAAAATGGCCCATGAGGTTCCAAATCAAATAGCAGAGGAAAAACTTATGTCCAGAAGGAAGATATTTCCATACTTTTGTAAAATGACCTTCACACTCAACAAAAAGCAAACACTAACGTGTGCTGGGCCTGGCCGTCATGTGACTGTTTATTTTGTGATTACTTGCCTCCGGTGACACAAACATTGCATCTGTTCACACTCAGAATTGTGATTTCAGTGGTCTAATTTATTACTGCAAATGTTTCACTACATACAGAACAAGTAAAACGCGTGACTAAGCACAGTAGTACCTAATTCACACGCACTTTGCACTTTTCCTCTGGTTTCCAAATATTCTATTTACACAGCTTTTATAATTATAAAATAAACTTGTTTGCCTTAGAATAGGAATAATCTTCTGCATATGCTGGTTCTCATTTCATAAAGAGCACTAAAATAGTTTTCTCTTCAACTAACTCAAATACCTCAATGATATACTGCAAATGGTAAAAGACCTAAGTGAAACTAGAGCTTGAAATAATCCTGAATTATAACATTTTTTAAAAATTTCATTCAGAAGAAATCAATTACAGATTCACCCCAAGTGTTCATAATTAATGGAACATATGTTCCCAGGGTTATTTTTAAGAACACATTCTATAACTAAAGGCTGCACAAACTTCTTCAACTATTTAAATCCCATGACTTATCACCTCAGAAAGGCTGCAACATAAAAATTAAATAACCAAGGCTTAAAAGTGATTGAAGCAAAGCAGTCAAATCAATGTTGGTTGAGGCAGCATTTCATGTATAGATCAGAGGTGACTTTGCACAAAACATAATCTTGTTTTTAAGCCTGGAATTGAAAGGTTATTAGAATTCTAGAATTCAAACTCCTTTATTTACACTTGAACATGGTCTTAGTTATTAAGTGACCTGCAGAGAGACAACTACAGTAATTTAACAAACTTAGTATTTATTCTGGGCATTTTATGATTCAGTGAATTGTACCTTGGTTTGCTAATCTGTCAAATAATATTATCATTTGCTTACAGGACTGTATCATATGTAATGGTTGGGAAAGAGCTTTTGGCCATGTGAAGGCAAGGTAGTACTATAATTTGGTCAAAACCTTTTTCAAAAACGAATAATTTCTAGGAAGTAAAGCAAGAAAAGAATGAAAACACTATGTCACAACATATCCCACTATTATGTGTAATTATGCATCAATTAAACAATTGCAATGCATGGAAAAAAAAGAGTGACTGAATGTGGAGGAGGGTGGGATGATTGAATGGGGAAAGGATAAGATGATGGTTAAGAAAGTAAAATATGAGATCACATTCCACATCAATAAAGGTATATGATTTGTAATTCTAAGCTTTGCCCTAATACTTATTCATAATGAATGAAAATATTTCATTCATAAAAATAGATTTTCCTTTGCATTTACTTATATAATGTGGGTCTTGAAAACTTCCATTTTTCTTCTTGTAAAAGTTACTTTATTATTCATTTAATCTTATTTCTATCACTTTCCAAATTGTGATTTATAATTAACCTTATTTCTACCATTTTCCAATTTGCATCACTAGTTAGAGGGGGAAAAATATAATTATCTTATTTTTTGAAAATGACATTTATTTGACTATATAATATATACATATAATTCAAATCTCTAAATTTTTAAAATATAAACACATAATAGGCCAGAAGAAAATTTTGCTTTAATTATTTCTCAATACATAAATCTAAAACTCACAAAGTGATAATATAAAAATAACACTAAAAAACCTGAATGATACTCATGTCCCCATACTTACTAAGAACTATATTAAGGCTACCATAGCTGTGTCTTTGCTATTCTTTTCATTGGTGCTGCACCAAGAAAAATAAGGACTAAAAGAAAGAGCACAAACACTGATCCCCCTGAGAAGTGTGGTATGTTCATCATCACCTGATAGTGCAGATTATAGAGTACTAAAGAAACAGCAGGGAAGAGCCTCCAAGTAGCAAAAATAACTAAAAAAAAAAAAAAAAAAATATTTGAGGAAATGGTAAAAAAATCGAGGCAAGTGAGTACTGACAAAGGGAAAATTAAGCTGTACTGAAAATCAAGCATGTAGAAATTTACAGACACTTTGTTCTTACAAGTAATCTACACCCTTTGAAAAGCAGTGTCTCAAATAGGCTATTAAATGATTATGTTTTTATTTGTTCTTTTTAGTTATACATGACAGTAGAATATATTTTGACATATCACACACACATGGAGTATAACTTCCCATTCTTGTGGTTTACATTATTTGGAGTTACAATGGTCATTATTCACATAAGAACATAGGAAAGTTTTGTCCCATTCATTCTACTGTCTTTCCTGTTCCCATCCCCCTTCTCTTCCCTTCATTTCCCTTTTCTAATTCCATGAACTTCTATTCTTCCTCCACTTATTGTATGTTAACATCTGTATATGAAAGAGAACATTCCGCCTTTGGTATTTTGCGATTGGTTTATTTCACTTAGCTCAAATAGGCAATTTATAAACCTTCAGTAAAGCTAAATATGAAAATTCAACATGTATTAAGTTTTCCTAAAAAACTCAAAGTGAATACTAAAAGGAATCTATAAAAATAATACAGATCTATCTTAAGAAAACTGGAAGTTCTCCAATGAAGGGACACACTGAGTTGTAGATGCAGAGTATATAGGTAAGTGGTATGAGCAATACAATTATGCATTAAAAATTAGAATAAAGAAATTAAAAATTAGGTAAGATGAGACCTCTGCTTGCCACTAATCATATCCCCTTCTAGGCTAAAAGCCAGTTTCTCAAGGGGATTCATGTTAGTCCTAGCTGTCTTCATTCCATTTCAGACCACTACACCCTGTTTCTCACTCAAATCCTCCTCTTCCTTCTGTTTTCATATGAATCTCATGGAACAAGAATTTCTGGGGGGGCAGAGGTGGGAGGTACCAGTGATTTAAACCAAGGGGCACTCGGCCACTGAGCCACATCCCCAGTCCTATTTTGTATTTTATTTAGAGACAGGGTCTCACTGAGTTGCTTAGCGCCTTGCCATTGCTGAGGCTGGCTTTGAACTTGAGATCCTCCTGTCTCAACCTCCCAAGCAGGGGATAACAGGTGTCCGCCACCATGCCCAGCTGGAACAAGATTTTTACACTCATACCACCAGCACCTGACCATGTCATAAGTTCCAGGAGGCTCACTACTTTAGATGGACATACAGGTGCTTAAGACAAGGAATTTACACCCCTTGGTCATCCCTACCGCTGTCCTATGACAACTACTACTGAAGCTTAAATGTTATGAGTCCAACATCACGGTGAATTTTCAAATCTTTCACTGTATGCAGTGTGAAAATTCCTAAGTATTTACGAGAGAAGAATAAACACATGGTCCAGCCCATTTCTAGTGAGTACAGTGTTGTACTTACTTTGGGATAATCCAATTCAAAGAATGTTTCCAAGTTGTTGATGAGGTTAGGATCTACCCCTTTCAGTGGTTTCAGAAGAGAGACACCTGGAAGCTTGCTATATGGCTGTTTATCTGTCGCCTTCTTATTGAGGTGTAATCGGCTGTAAAGCAAATAACACATAATTTATTTCTAGAGAATATATTAGTGTCAAATCAAAATAAACCTCATAGCAAACTATCAAAAAATTACTAAATCCTAAAATGAGATTTTTAAAAGCTGACATCTTTCCAAAAAAGAAGACCTGAAAATGAAGAAAGTAGAACCAATTAAGCTTTTGGTTTAGGAAAAACAGAACTAAGCAGAACAAATGTTCCAATGAAGAACTCAGACGACTCTCTGTTTATTGTTGTGTTCTCGGTGCTTAAGAATTATGCTGGGCATAAAGGAATGACATGGTGAAGAAATGAGTGACAGTGATAGCCCACATGTTATTGCTCTTCCTCTTGGACTGCCATCAAGGTGGGCAGAGAACTATAGGTAAAATAAATAGCAGGTAAAATAAAATTCATTATCTATGCCAGAAAAATATGAAACAAAACAAGAAAGTTTTGAGAAAATTATAAACAGTCCAGATAATATATAATTGAAAGGAACATCAAACATCTTAAGGGGAAGAAGAAAATGGGAAAATGACTTTTGATACTAATAAGCTCAGAATGGCAGGAGTAGAATAAGGGAAGTTGAAAATAGGAGAAAAATTCTCAATGAGAAAAATGTCTGTTAACAACACTGGAAGATATGCCAGTGTCAACTTGGCCAAGGTTCTCACTAGTGGTGCTTTAGCACAAGGCCCTTGCTGAAAAAATTCCCTGCCAATCAGTGTTCCACTGTACCTCAGGCTGTTGAAACAAAAGATGCCACATGAGACAGAGTGGTGAGGTTTCTAAAGCAGAACACTAAAGACTTCCTCTCTGCTTCTCATAAGTACATTGCAAGTACTTCTCAAAAGGAAGTCTCCAAGTGTTAACAGTAACTAGATGCTAGAACAATCATGGGTCCCCTGCAAGATATTCTCAGACACATTTTCCCACATTTTACTGTGTCTAAAATTAATGGCATCTTATAATTGCTGCCAACCAGATGGCAGTCCTGACAGAATTGTGAAAAACAATAATAAGACCTTTGAGAAGATTAGTAAAACAAAACAACCCCCCCCATACACACACCTAGTGTCAATGCATCTTTTAATCAAAGAATTACACTATGACCCTATGAATGACTTGGAAGCCCAGCAGGACGAGCAGCCAGCTGCAAGCTCACTCCCAGCTATTTAAGGCGAGGATGTGCTAGGACAAACACCTCATGTTTCAGAAATGGCCACGGAAACATCTTTACAGGAAGAAAACAGGCTACATACAATGGAACCATTTTTAATTGGTAAGAAATGCATAGAACACGGTGGTGTTAATTTCTGATCCACAACATCAAACACCAGAAAATACGGAACATCCTTTACAGCAGTGCTATTCAGAGTGTGCTCTGGTCCACCAGTTGCCTTTTGCTGGTCTGCAATGAGAAGAAACTAACAGAAAGCTTAAGAAACTTACAACAATTTATTTTCACTGTAGTTTGGCAAACTTATCAGTTCACGGCAGTCTGGAAAATATAAGAATGAATCTTTTGCCACAGACAGTGTGGAAACCACTCATCTCCAGAGTGCACCTAGAGGGCCACACAGAGGCAAAACTAGGATCTACGGAGCTGGAATACCAAAGAAATCACCCTTTGCCCATTTCCAATAAAACAGCAGGCCAGCTGTCTGGAAAAACCTACCCAATACAGGAATTTGGATGGCTGAGGGGTAAAAAGTTCGTATCACACATTTTGATTGATTAAATCAGTAACATGTTCATACGGTTGCAATCACTAAAAATATTAAATGTTCTCCTGAAAGAAGTCTCCCAGTCACCCTTACCCCATCTGCCCCATTCTAATCATTACTTCCCCTGGGATTATTAGTTTCTTACTCATCCTTCCAGAGATTTAAAAAATGTGTATAGAAGCCAAAACATCCAAACTGTGTGTATGTATGCATGTATGTATGAACAAAATATAATTTTCTCCCCTCCCTTTAAATTCAAACATGTTAAAAATAAAGCATGTTTTAAAATGCATGATTGAACTGTTAGGAAAATATTTAAAAGGCCTCCTATGTCAGAAACAAGAACTTTTCAGTGAGTATGTGCCGAGACCAATGCTCACCTCCAGGCCATCTGCTGGTCCTGGGTGACCTAGAGATGGAGACAAGCCTGACATAAGAATGACAGGCAATCTGTTCTGAAAGCCTGGTATAAATCTAGCATCCCTGAAAGGCAAGGCAGAAAAAGCCTGGCCCTAAGAGGAAGCCGGGGATGCTGCTTATCTTAGATTCAGTCCTAAGTGTTATAAAATAAAAGGAAAAGTCTTTTTGGAAAACACCCCATCATGTGGGTTTGGGGCCCAGAATGCAAAGTATCTGTGTTGCCTGAACAAAACTCAAGAGAAGGAATGAGAAACCATCAACTAGGACCACGAAGCTATGAAAAGAACCACGCAATACCTAAAAAGGAAAGTTGTCTCGTTGACATTAGGAATTCAATGGACAGGTTAAGACAGAAGTTCACATACACCCAGTGTAAGAGAGAACTAGCAACTAGATCTGTAGCAATCACCCAAAATACATCACAGAGAGACTAAGAGGCAAACACACAGAGAATCATGAAAGAGTTTAGGAGTGGACAACAGAACTCTTGAAATCTCATTAGTTTTTATCCATTTTCCCCATTACGTGACCATTAAATAATAAGAAACTGTCTCAAAACACTTACATTAAGTGCTGACCAATTTATAGTG